>NC_081407.1:317998455-318298455 GCF_030272615.1 Cryptomeria japonica | reverse complement strand
AGATAATATGAACACTTCTTTCAAAGATCCCCCTCCTAAAGATGAAGCTTTGGAGAATGTTGTTCATCCTTCTCCTAAAATGTACCTCTCCCATAAGGATTATTTGGTGCAACAGGATGATGTTGTAGCTACCTTCCCTAGTAATGCAATACCTTCTTCTCATTTCAATGGTCTTCTCCCTATAGATTAAGCATTAATGATTTATGATTGCCCATTCCCTAAAGTTTATCTTAATCATAAAGATACCTTAGAGCAAGAGGATGATACCATTACCCATCATTATAATTTTTACAATGCTCTCACTCCCAAAAATGAAGATAAAATCAATGCCATTTATTTTCTTGAGAAGCCTAAGGTTGTCGTCCACCTTCATCAATATTACACTCAAACTCAACAAAAACCAAAAATTGTTGTTAAGGGTGGAGTGAATCACCAACCCAATTATCGTGCAATGCCTTACACATATAATAACAAAGTGTTTAGTTTGGAAGCCAACAAAAACATACAAATTGAAGCACAATATACTTTTTTAGTTCCTACAATATTTTCTCCAATTTGGATGAATAAACCATCTCCTACTAAAGATGTTCCTAAACAGGAACTCTTGGAGGATGATTGGGGGTCATTAGATTGTGTACCTTCTTTTGCAGCAAATCTAAGATGTATGAATTTGATACTCAAAATTTTTATCATAACACATGTGTCTAGATGTTGATTGGGCCTCTCTGAACTTAAATCCAATTTCATCTAAGAATAAACCCTCTCTTCTGAACATTTTAACACCTATAGCTGATCCTACACATGGATACAATGGAAATGTTTTAGGATGTGTACAACAAAATCTTGAAAGTCATGAGAAATCACACTTTTCCAATGAAGAGCTACGTTTCCAATCTCTTCCTTTGTCAACATCCCCTCCCCCGTTGTCTAGTGAATCCATGTCTTCTTATTCCAATATGGCATTACAACAAGATAATGTTTTGTTTGAGCTCCTTCACACTAATTTAATTTATCTTCTTTGGCTTAAACTAAGAAGGAAATGCATACATCATCTTGAAAAATCTACTATTTGAAACTATCATCAAATCTATGGTCATTCTACTAATAAATGTCAATATTCACAAACTAAAATATAATAATATATTGATCTATATATCAAAAAAGTAACATGTGACAATGAATATCATGTTTCTTATGATCATTTCAAATAACATTCAATTTTATATTATGTTGACTCTCAATATGTGATATTGATAGCTTACCTATTGGGGGCTCATTGTCATTCATTGTGGTATAATTTCAGGTGCAATCATACTGAGTGAGAAACATAATATTCTATATATTCTTGTCTCTATGCTAGGGGAACAAGAATAATTTTCTCTCCCTTTCCTCTTTCTAAGGATTCACCTTTTCTTTTATGAGTTGTATTTTTCATAACATGATGACCTTTCTTGCATATAATTCTCCTTTATAAGGTAAAATCGGTGTATGTCAGACTTATGGATCCACCATACACCAAAAAGGGAAAGGCAAACAAAAAGCAAAGTGAACCTATAGGCCCGCCATACACTAAGAAGTGCAATTGATAAAATAGTGTAGGGAGGACCTATAGGGCCGCCTTACACCAAAATAGGGAATGATAAACAAACAAAGTGTAGGATGGACCTACAAGTTCAACCTACACTAGGGATTGGATTAATTAATGTAGGTCCGGCCTACAGGCCTACCATACACCACAATAGCGAAGAGCTAAAGAAAGAGTGGAGTTCAGGTTTGTAAACCCGAACACCAGCAAAGGTTGGTGTGGTTTAGGTTTACAAACTATAACCCCACCCCTAAGGTTCAACATACAAAAAAAATCAGAGCATTGCTCATGTTTACCAACCCAAGAAAAAACATGTATATGGTGTTGTTCGGACCGATAAACCCAAATAGCACCAAAGGTTAAGTACGCAATGTCGTTCAAACAAAGTGCTATCAAAGAAAATGATAGATTAAGAAGGGTATTCGAGTTGGTGAACCCAAATACCACCATACTTTGGTGTGGTTTGGGTTCACCAACTCGAATAACACCATACATTTTGGGAAAAACAAAAAGAGTTTTGAGATTTGATTGTCATTCACAAGCAATAAGAATGTGGCTATGGTTTCTCAAGCTCGAACTGCATACCATAGGACAGTTATCAAAAGGAAAAAACAAAACTCTAGAAAATGAAAGAATAAGAACTCACCCTTGCTGCCCTGCAAATACAGAGTAGATAGAAGCTTTTACAAAATCGCCCTTAAGCCGAAATAATAAGACAACAAGGAAATGTAGGTAAAAGAAATAAAAAACAAGGTAAAATAACTCCTAATCAGATTAGAACAAGCAGCATTAATATCACTTAAAGTGTCATCAATAGGTGCAAGTCAGGTTTGTAAAACTGTTTTGCACTTATTATTGACAAGGTGCATTTCGGGTTTACAAACCCAATTTGCACCTAGTGCAAAAAGGAAAGGCATAGAGAGGGGTGTAAATCAAGTCTATGAACCTGATTTGCACCTAGAGTCTAAAATGGTGTAAGTCAGGTTTATAGGGCTAATTTACACCTAGAACTCAAAAGGAAGATAACCTGGGTATGGCGACAATCACGTGCGAGATAACAAAGTCATCTCGAGATGAGTACATAGACCAATTAAACCACAAATGGGCCAAAAATTTGTGCAGTTACGCCAATTTTTCCACATGTCTAAATTGGGGATAACAAGATATAGCAAATTTTATAAAAAATTCCCATAGTAGAGTTTTTAGTTATTTTTCACTTTCAATGTTACGCCCTTAGTCTTAGAGTATACATTGGTTATGAGTAGTTGACCTATGGATACCTTAACTCTAAATTAAGTCATTTTATCATTATTATATTTTTATCATATTATTTAGGTCATCCTAGGGCCTATATATTATTATCTAGAAGTTATCTTGGGTGATATCCTAGAATGGTATATATGAGAGGTAGTGAGTCTTATTTCATGGTCAGATTGCTAATTGTATTATCATTAGATATAAATTAGATTTTTTTCCATTGGATGGGCTTATTAATCTCATGTATTATAAAGTATTTGTAGCATATTTTATATTGTCTTCATATTTTGTGCAATACATTTCATAACAAGTGGTATTAGAGCATGATCTTACCATTGTGAAGGCTATTCATTTTCTCAAATTCGGAGGTCATTTTGGGAAGCACACATCTTTTAAATTTAAGATATTTATTTGTCTAACTGTTAAAAGGTTTTCAATAGTATATTGAAGAATTTTCAGTTTATATTTCAAAGGGATTGGAGCACAATTGAGCAATTTATTGTAGAATTAGTTTTGTACCAAAAGTATTTGGGAAGTGCACATATATCCAAAATCTTATTTAATTTTTCCCATTTTCTTTCAATTTTTCAAGAATACATAGAGGAAGATAAAATTCAAATCTCGTAGGAGTTGGAATCTAATTTAGTGACTTATTATAAAATTAGGGTTTCCAATTATTTCTCTTTTAAGATTACAAATCTACTAAATTATTGGAGATTTTTTGGGTAAGTGTTATTTTAGTCTTAGTAAGTTATAATAAATTTTTTAAATTATTTAAATTCAATTTGTATAATTTATTCCAAATTTATTATTTTCCATAATGATAGGGCCTTCAACAAGAGGCAGAAAGAATGGTGCCCCATTGGGAAAATATCTTGATAAGGATGAGGTGATAAAGCAAGACATTAATCCTAATGTGAAAAGCATCAAGGTTAAGGAAGAAATATCGTTGAAGATGATGTTAAAGGTGGATATGCATCGATTTCTATGTACATGTTCATTTGTGAAATATTTTGATTTTTTACATTTAGCTTATTGCTACTTCATCGTGATATTAAAGCCATAAACTATAAATTCCTTCTCATTTTTTGAATCTCACTCTGAGCCTTATAATTAGTGTTTTGTAGAGCCAAATAGATACCAACATTAACTCTAGAGGGTACAAGAACAAATTAAAATTGCCTATCATTTTATCATTTTTAAACAAACATCTTTCTCCTTTCTTGTACCTAAACAATTATAAAAATCATTATATAATCGTTTAGTCATATGTGTACAAATGATTGTCTTCTACTAAATTTCTATTTTGCATTTAGTTTTGGTTTGGTAAAAAAATTGTCATGCAAAGTGCGATGAAAAACGTGCGTGCTAAACTAAAGGGCTAAAAAGAAAGCTAATTAACCAAACAAGCACAAGAAACCATACACCTCAAGATTAGAATGATAAATGAAAATGAAATCCAAATGAAATAGCAAATGCAAATCAAAATCTCACTTAGATTTGATAGTTCCTCGATTTTTATGTGTGCTCATGACGTTGATTCAGATGCTTGATTGTGCTCCATGATTTGATGAAGATGATAATGAAAATGATAATGGATTTGATGAAAATGATAATGGATATGGTGAGAGATAATTTCGGCAGAGTGACTATATGGATATGAAAAGGTGGATGATTTGGTCTAAAATGAGGGGGATTAAATAGGAGATGAGAAGAAGGAGAGGGGAGGTAAAAAGGAGACACTTGTCCTCCAAAAAGGACATGTGGCTCATCTAGAAAGAAAAGGAGTGTCATGTGTCCATGAGGCCACATGTCTATTTTGGGCAAAGCCACCCAAAAATAGGAAGAGTGACATGTGTCCCTAAGGACACATGTCTATTTCGGGAAACGCCACCTAAAATAGGATATTTTCCCCAAAAGGGGGAAAAGTGGTTAGGATGTGCACACATGTGTGGGAGGTTAGAATCCCGATAGGATAAGGTTAGTTGGAGGGTTGACTAGACTAGGGAAGTGGATTGGAAGGATAGAGTTGGTTAGGATAGGATTGGAGAGAGGTTAGGGAGAAAGTGATTAAAATGTAGGATCCATGTGCTCAAATAGGATTTGAGTCTAATTAATTAATCCATGGGGATTTTGGGAAAAGGGACATTTTATTAATTAAAGGTAATTAATCAAATGGGATGGTAAAAAGGGGATTAATTAACTAGGTTAATTAATTAGGAGGAAACGGGTTGGGGAGTTAATTAATTAGGAGGAATGGGATAGTGAATTAATTAATTAGAAGAAAACGATTTAAATTTGACCAAATTAATTAAGCAAATTTAGGTGTCTACAGCAAATAGTAGACAAACAAGTATTTTCTAGGAATTTTTCAATGATTGATCCATAATTTTTATGGTTAACTTCCACTACATAGATTTTCACCAAGTGTTGCATCAATTTTTTTTGTTTACTTCCAATCAATATAATTTCACCAAGTGTTGCATCAATTAATTCTACAACCACGTAATTTTTTACGACGTTTTTTCTAAAATCTTCAACCAACATTCTATTTTTTTTACAAGTTTTGCATCTCCTCTACTATTTAAATATTCATGTTTGCTATAATTTTTTCCTCCATTGTAAGGTACTAATAGATTTCGATTGGTTTGGAAGAAAAATCATCAAACTCTTTTCTTCTGTCACTCAACTTTTGAATATGTTCGCACCTCAAATTATTCGTCTTTTGTATTGTTAGTTTTTTTCGTTGTATTTTGTCACTGAAAAAATCTAATTTTTTCACAACCTATATGAAGACTTTAAATTTTAGATTGCACACAAACATTGAAGTCTAGATTTGTAAGTTGGACACATTCTAATCTACAAGTAGATTTTGAAGTCTAACTTGGAAGAAAACTCTAAAGTTTTTGCAACTAGATTCCAAAGTTTGACCTACAACCAAACACAAAAGTATAAATTGCAAGTGAAATATTAATTTTAGAATTATACAAGGCTTCCAAATCTAAACTATTGTGGACTTCTAAACACCAACACAACCTATTGTTGTGGAATTTTAGACTTTATTGTAACTTTGTGTGACTTACCTACTATATAGACTTTCAAACTCCACAACACACTTGTAGTTCTTTAATTTTATGTAATTTATAAATATGATGCACCTATGTAGCACTCAAAACTCTTGAACCATGTTGCAACTTTGTATTTTTCACCAATTTTTTTGTCTTCCAAGTGAATATTGTACTATATTTTGCGTGTGATTTTTTAACCTACACACCTATATTTTCAAACATTGCAAAATCATGATGTATTCTAAATACTTGATTTAGGCTTTTAAGTTTGCAACAATTATAAATCAACATGTTAATTCATTTATTTTTATGGGGACTACTTTTACAAAACTAATCAAATTTGTGGAGTTTGAAAGTCTTAATTTCAAGTTTATCTTTGTGTTTCATTATGGATCTTGGAATTGATCTCATAACTCCACACATATATCACACTTGGAAGCTTAAAGTTCAACATCTTCAATATAAAGGTCCGGAAAATGTTGAGTGAACAAAAAATATAATTTACAAGGGAATATGAGTCATTTATTTGTTGAAACAAATAAGATGAAGTAATGAGAATAATCTTCAATTTTATCTTGTAAGTTGCACATCACATAATAAATGTGGGATAAATAAAATGATTTTTTGTGATAGTAAATGAATTTTACACTCTTCAATTGGATTTTGAATTAACAACCCTATCTTCAATTCCTTCATTTCAAAACTTCATGCTTCTAGTTTCTCATCTTGAAGGTTATGGCATATAAAAACTAGATAAAGAATGTGTTGCCTTGATTCTATCAAAGTTAAATGGCTCATATAAGGTCATATCTTCGACCTTTTTACTCTATAGCGGATGTTCTTGGTGTCAAATTTAAGATGTATACTTTTGAGAAATTTTGGGAACAATCTAAGTTGTTCTCCATGGATTCAATCAGTTATTTATAAAATTAAACATTGATGACACAAATATCTAAAGGTAAAGGAGAGAGTTATCCAATACCTAAGATAGATCAACTTCAACAAGCGAGAATTCCTCCAAGAAGAAGACCAAATTTGATACATAAGACAATTCTTCTCAACCAAGTATGATAAAGAACAAAATTAGAGGATGATGTACTAATTGAGGACTACAAAATAATAACATAAAAAAAAATCATCAAAATATTGCAACCTTAGAAGAGGACATGAAGAAACATGGCATTAGTATTCCCAAATCTAGCAAGGGTCAAGTAATTGTAGCTAAATTTTTAGATTCATACACAAAAATTTGAATATTTGACTTAGGAACCTCTCATCATATGACCAACTCATATGATATACTTGTGACTCTTCATAAGAACTCTACTTCTCATATTGCAATGGGTAAGCCTACGTAGATTCCAATTTTGGTGTCAAATATTGTGAAATTGACATATGGTTGCCTTGAGGATGTTCTTTGTGTTCCTCAACTTTTTGCTTAAATTCTTTGTATATACTAGATTTTGTCAAGGTTGTGTCCTTGGAAAAAATCAGATTAAGAACACTTTCCAAAGGGTAAGGCTCATCATGCTACAACATTACTTGAGATAGCTAATAGTGACTACATATCATTACCAACTCCGTTTTAAGGATTTAAGTGTGTTCTGACCTTCATTGGTAATAATTACATCATATGAATGTATATTTTCTTAAGTACAAGTGTTATGTCTTCACTGCTTTCAGGATATTTAGGATGTTCATGAGAAGTAATCAACTTCTTTTATTTAGCATATCTATTAAAATAATGGGGGAAGTATGTGAACCAATCCCTTCATGATCATTGCACTAAGCAAGGCATACATAATTAGTATTTGATTACATATAGTCCTATTTAAAATAATCATTCAAAGAAATAAGAAATTGTCATGCTTTAAACACAATCTATCGCCCCATCTTTTTGGGCTAAAGCGATCAATTGTGCCAAATACATTAAAAAATGCTCTCACTACAAGGTAGTTTATAATACTATTATAGGGTAGGCTTTGTCTACTATCAAGCTTAATGTTTCCTTCTTTAAGATATTCAAGTGTCTCTTTGGCATTCAGACTAGATGGTTGGAATAAGGCAATGGAGAAGAAGAGACAACCATTCATTTTGTTGGCTATTATGAGGACATGGAAGCTTATAAATTGTTTGATCCAACCACTAGAGATGCTACCTTTATAAATATTTTTAGTTTGATGATTTTTTCATATTGATGGGTCCTTTATCTAGTCTTTTTTTATTTTATTGGCACATCCACCCCCTCCTACTTGTGTTTTACCAAAATAGGCCCAAAATATTATTAAGGAATTTAGACCTTTAGTTAGTGATCTTATGATTTCATAGTACACTCACTCATAGAATTATAGAACCGGTCTTATAAGTCATGATATATCTATAGATCCACAACTTTTTCAAAGGCTTCCAATTTTCTAGGGTGGGATTGTGATATGACAAATGAGTATTCTTTTTTTTTCAAAATCACACATGGGATTTGTGGTGGACATATGTTGTCATTGATGTCAAATGAGTGTTATCTCTAAAGTCAAAATAATATCAGTTGTGATAGTTGTCTCTATTAGAGGACTTGCTAAAGAACTAAAGGAACTACTAATTGTGAATAAGATACTCAAATCTCAACTGCCAAGATTTGATCCCAAGATGATTGCAATTAAAGAATCAAAATATTTGAACAAGTTGTGAAAACTAAAGAGACCAAAAAGATGGAGCATAATTAGGATTTGTGAGGAAAACCACCTTTTGATTGACTCTCTTCTAAATTATGATATTTGGTCTTGATTTCTAATATGATATGAAATAGGACCTATAACCCCTGCTATTGAATGCATTCAAGTCTTTTGGTAGAATAGGGGATTCAAAAGACAAGCACCAAGAGGAAAAGGATTCAATACAAGATTCATTCATTCTTTTATTCTTATTGTTTTAATTATAATCATTTTGGTCAAAAGGTTATGGATTGTAGGAAAGAACCAATAAGAAGAAATAATTTTCTTAGTAGAAATGTGGTTTGTCCATTATTTGACTTCAATATCATTTTTCATAAGTGCAACAACTTTGGACACATTACTCTAATAGGGAAAAATTAGGGTTTCACCCAATGATGTAGTAAATCCGCTAATTTTTGCTTAGGGACCAATTACATTAAAGAGGGGTGAATCCAATAGATCTAGCCTCAATCCAACAAGGATAAGGCTAAGAATTCTGATTAAATTCATCGGTTGGATTTTGATTCCCTCTTTTTAAGTTGAATTGTGAAAATGCTAAAATTAGGTAAATGTGCTAAAATTGAAGCAATTATGCATAAACAGTAAGCTACAATCGTCAAACAGGGATATGAACCTGGATCTAAGTAATATGTGAGTGTTTGAATATGTTCCCAAAAGATCGACCTAAATTATCGAGACTAGAGTGTTGATCATTCTGGTCTTTCGAACTTTTCACTATCCGAAAGGGAACTTGTTCGTCTCAATGAATAATGTCCATCCTAAAAATTGCAGCTCTATACCTATTCCTGCACATGGTAGAGAAGGGAAAATGGTTGGGAATAGGGGTTTTCCTTAGGTCAAACCCCGATTTTGGAATTAATCATGAAATAGAATTCAAATGTAAATGAATTGCTATAATAGAAATGATTTCATTTTGATGGAAATCCTAAGAATGTCTGGTACACTAATGATATACCTTTTTATGAAGTTTTGTTTGCCTTCACAAGGAATTAGGGTTTCATGCAGTCTTCATAAAACATAGAACATGAATGTCATCTCTAATGCCTGAATCTTTACTTGACTTTTGCTCCAATGCTTGAAAGAAGACTGGTTGCTTGCTCACTTGAATTTGAATGAATGCTTTGATTGATCGGATGTTGGATTGAACGAATGTATATCAAAATGAGATGGGAAGGCCTCCTTTCATACATGCTTGGTCCAAAAACAAATTATTTTTTTGACATGAGTCGACATGGCATCTAGGTTCTGGCCTGTTTCAAGTTACCATTGAGAGGACCCAAAATAGGCCCTAATTGGGAGGACTAGAGCAAGGGTTCTCTGGGCCTTGAGGACCAAGGCATGGGAACTATGGTCTTGACCAATTAAGGACTCATAATTTTGGGGAAAAAAGTGTAGGTGTTGAAAATATTGAGTTTGGTGCATGGTGTGACCAAATCAGGGCTCCAATCAGGCCTTGGGGGACAAATGCCAAGGTGAGGGCTTGTTGTCACAAAATTTTGCACTCTTGCTAAACACTAGTGCTCACCAACCTTGTGAAACATGGAAACAACCTCCAAGTGTGGGACCTTGTGCATGTGAGGTTGAATCTCAGCATAAGGTCGACTTCCTTTCCAATTAGAGTGCAATGTTGGACCAACTCAACACTTGTAAAGCTTAATCTACTGATCTAGAGGGGAAAATGGAGAAAGAATGTTGAAAGGGAAAAGAGGCGATACACCCAGATTGAAGTGGTCTTCCCTTGCCTATGACTACACAAGACATCAATAAGAATCCTCCCAAAATACATAGATTTCTACCTTAATCAATTCCCAAAAACACAAACGAAGATTAGGATCCATAAGATGTTGAAAGGAAAGATGGGTTCACAAGGAAACATCTCTAAGATATTAATACAGTCATATGACCAAGAAATAGATAAAGAAAAAAAATCAAACACAAGGCAAGATAATTTGCACAAGGAATTTGAATCAGAAAAGGAGGTAAAAGAGCAAATTTTATTGATCTGCAAAGGTAAGGCTAAATTACATATACAAAAGAACATAAATGCTATATCAGAATGAAGGGAGAAGACCTTGAGAATATGTTACAGAATTTCCTTTATAGCTCTAGCATAACTCTGATTTACATGGAGTTCAAAAACCCTAGCCAACTAGGGTTAGGTTACAGTGGAAAGAAATCATATTTGGTCTGATTTTGGGTGTCTAAAAGTGATTTTGAAGCCAAAAATAATTGTTACAATCAAAAAGGGCATGAAATCCTTAAAATTTGGGCAGCACTGCAACTGGGATGGCATCAAAACATACTGTGCCAGGAAAGAATATCAATTATGTACAATAAATATGCATGGCAACCTTAGGAAACATTTTTAGTGGCTAGAAAGAGTAATGGTGATCATCTTGCAGCATATGGAAGTGGTTGGAGCACAATCAAATCCGATTTGGGTCACCGATGAGGTCTACATTCAATTTGACTTGATAGGTTGGCAACCACCATGAAAACCCATTAAAATTTGAATACATCCTCAGGTTTTAATCTGGACCGTTGGACCCTCCCCTCATACAAAATATCAGATGGTAGAGATACACCCAAAGTCCTTAAAAAGACCCCCAACGTTCAAATAAAAAACCACCCTCGATCCCACTGATTGGACTAGACACATGGCAAGATCTCGTGGGATCACAACCAAGCCCAAAATGGTTGCAAAGAAGCCACGAAGATGTGACCTAACACCCACCTAACCGTTAGCCACAAATCACAAGTTCGTCGCCTAAAATAGCATTTGTTTCTGACAACCACGATGATGCGGCTTGGCATCTAACAGTAGCCTCCAATGGTTCAATTGTAGTGTCACAAGGTTAATCAAAGGTTAACCTTAACAGTTGTGAACCCTACAATCAAGAAGCCAATGTGACAATCCTTCCCACCTGTTGATAGCAAGTAAAATGGGGCTAGTTCCAGGATAAACAAAGGGGGGTTCAACCGGTGAGTTTAAGTGACATGACCACCTGAGTCGGTTGGAGGAAAAGACTAAGGCCAAAAAAATAGCTAAGGAAAGAAGCCTTAAGGGTTTAGATTTTTAGGCCTTGAGGGGTTAACCTGGAAGGATGTTTAATCCATTGATGATCTCTCAAATTAGTTGTAACTGATGGCTTCAAGGATGACAAAAAAAATGTCAACAAGACCCAAATGAGGATAAAATTTCAAGGGATTACAATTTAGGATGCTACATTTACCCTCCACATTAGCGGGATTATGAGACTAAGCATACTCTCACTAGAGTACAAAGGTATGTATTGAAAACTTTAATCAATACATCAAAGGGACAAGACACACTAAGCCCCCAAGGGACTTTAGGATCTTACTACTTCAACGTCAAGATAAAAGTGGCATCATAAGAAAGAGGAAAGAGAGAGAGAATCATGACTGTTAACCTAGTAAGGTTCACTTACTATGAGTCATGAAAAAGAAAAATACCAAATTACAAAGCAAAAGGCTCAATTTGCGAAGTGACTTGAGTATCAAGAGATGTGACAATGTGTTTATAAAGTGAAACATTGAGTGGATGTATGCTCCCATGTTAAAGCGATTATATACACCTTATTGGGAGCAATTGCTTTAAGGTAGCATGCATCCAAAGACTAGCACGTTACTACAATGATATGCCCCCAAGAAAGGACAAATCAAAGGATAATGGTCACAAAACATAGAACACATAGGGAATCCACTAACTCTAGGGTTAGTATGCTCTTATGATAAAAAGATGTATATCATAAAATATATTTGTATTGAACTGACCTCATCCCCCAAAGGTAGTGGAACCACAAGCACATTGGAAGAGGGAACATGTGTCTTTTGAGTCAACATGGAAGAGACCAAAAGAGATCTCAACTCTTTGCATCGTCCCCAAGTAGGAAACACAAGGGACAACAAATGAAAGAATTGAGATAGAAATAGAAGAATGTCACGACAGATTTGGTCTCTTTATTACCTTGAACCAATAGAGTGATATTGGTAATCCAAAGAGAGCCTAACATAACTAAAAAACACATCACAAGGGAAACACATTATGAACAAGCAAGAGAGGAGAGATAAAATCCATGGCTCAAATGAAGCTAATCAAGCAAGTCATCGACCTCCCAATCTTGTTGAAGGTTTCTTTTAGTTTTAGCCAAGGGTTGTGAAGGTTTAGGTTCAATGGACATGGGTTTCTTTTCTTCCTTTAAAGGAGGAGAAATGGGAGAAGGTCTACTAGGTTAAAAAATAGGAGATGTCGAGTGCTTCCCTTTTTTAGAAGGTCTACTAGGTTGAAAAATAGGAGCAACTTTGATCACGATAGATACAGCTACTGCAAGTTCCAAACAAGGACCATGCTCTAATGATGAGTCACTTTGTTTGTCACTAGGAGCTAGGATTAATGCTTTTGAAAATTGTTTAGATAAATCATTGTCAACATCAACAAGCTCTTATTCATCATTGGAATCATTATCATCAACATTGTTAGCATGAACATCACTTTCATCCATTTCTTCATCAAGATTAGTAAAATAAGGATTTCTAATGTCAGTAGAACATGAACCATCATCTTTCTTAAGCATTTTTAATCTTGGTGAATTAGGTTGAACTTCCTCCCTAGGGTTAGGCAAAGGCTGGACAAATAGGACCAAGTCAATATTTGGTGTCTTTGGGGAGGAAATATGTTGAGAAGAAAGTTCACAAGCCTGAGAACGACATCTTTGTTGGTGTACTCTCCCACAATGATTTCTTCTAGTTTTAGCCAAGGGTTGTGAAGGTTTAGGATTAATCGACATGGGTTTCTTTTCTTTCTTTAAAGGAGGACAAATGGGATATGGTCTACTAGGTTGAAAAATAGGAGATGTCGAGTGCTTCCTTTTTTCAGAAGGTCTATTAGGTTGAAAAATAGGAGCAACTTCAAGCACGATAGATGGAGCTACTGCAAGTTCCAAACAAGGACCATGCTCTAATGATGAGTCACTTTGTTTGTCACTAGGAGCTAGGATTAATGCTTCTAAAAATTGTTTAGATAAATCATTGTCAACATCAACAAGCTCTTATTCATCATTGGAATCATTATCATCAACATTGTTAGCATGAACATTATTTTCATCCATTTCTTCATCAAGATTAATAAAAATAGGATTTCTAATATCAATAGAACATGAACCATCATCTTTCTTAAGCATTTTTAATCTTGGTGAATTAGGTTTAACTTCCTCCCTAGGGTTAGGCGAAGGCTGGACAAATAGGACCAAGTCAATATTTGGTATCTTTGGGGAGGAAATAGGTTGAGAATAAAGTTCACAAGCCTGAGAACAACATATTTGTAGGCATTCTCTCACACAACAATTTCTTTTAGTTTTAGCCAAGGGTTGTGAAGGTTTAGGATCAATGGACATGGGTTTCTTTTCTTCCTTTAAAGAAGGAGAAATGGGAGAAGGCCCACATAGGTTGAAAAATAGGAGATGTCTTGGTATGAGAAGATTGATTGTTTTTTGCTTGCTTTTGGTTTCACTCAATGCCACTCAAATCACGTAGTATATATTCAAATACATAGATATGATATTTTGATGCTATTTTTGAATTTAGATGATTTAATTATCACTAGTATCTCTTCATGCATGCTTCAAGAGATTCAACACACTTTGATAAAGCACTTTGACATTATCGATCTTAAGATTTTGTATTAATTGCTTGGTCTTTAGGCCTTACAATATACTGTGGGGATTTCCATATAGTAGAAAATTTGTGTCATTGACTTGCTTCATTGATTTAGCTAGTTAATTGTAATCCTACTTGAACACTATTTCAATTTGGTGTCACTTTGACCACCACTTGCACCACACCTAGTGTTGATGCTACTTTGTGCAATAGTTATTTTGTAGTCTTTTGTATTTGACCCAAACTCATCTTAGTATCACCTTCATTGTTGGGCTTGTCTCTCTCCTTTTCAAGAATCCTAATGACAATTATTGGAATGTAGCCAAGTGTAGTTAGATGTATATTTGGGTAACCATGCATTCTAGCATTCAATACATCAAGATCTTTTCAAATAGTAGGCTTCACTAACTCAAATTGGATAGGTGATCTTGACTCATGGAAGTCCACTTCAAAAAAAAATTCCTTGGTTCTAGTCCAATTGTATTGTCTGGCAAGAAGAAAGTTTATCTTACATTATCATCAACTAATGCTAAATATCAAGGTATAGTACTTGCTAACTAAAAGGTTGGATGACTTTCACAGCTTATGATAGAGTTGTGAATCATCCTATTTTTATTAGTCTTATAACCAAAGTGTCATTCCTATTTCATGTAATCCATTGGAGCATCAAAGGATGAAGCTTAATGGGATACAAATGCATTTTATTTGACAACACATCCATGATGATGTTCTCTCAAAGTATGTTTCTATGCAAAAGGAATTTGTAAGCATCATCTTTGACCTTTAGCATCACCTCACTATCTTGAGTCATATTCTTGGGGTGAAAGAAGTACATGGGGGGTCACAATTCCTTCCTTTATATAGGCTCTCTTTTTTGGAGAGATTTTTTTGCACATGTTTTTTCTCCTTTCCTTTGTTTATCAAGGACTTCTATTTTTACATGAGTACCTCATGAGACCTAGTGTTCAAGCCTCATTCTTTAGTGATTACCTTTCTCCCTAAGTATCTCTTAAAGGGTAGTAATATAAAAAATATTATTACCTGTCTAGTTCACTTTTATAAAATAGACCCATCCACACTAACTTAAGCTTAATAAGAGCTTTTAAAAAAAAAAATTCTAAACTCACAGGGACTCTACAAATGTCCTCACACGTAAGTGTTCTACATGTGACACTTCTTAGAGGGTTCCTTAGTAGTCTACTACTAATTTTCCTATTTTTGCTTGTCTTACATATACAATAAGTTTATTATATATTATTTTATTCTTTTGTGATGGCTTTTAGCATTATTCTATGCATACTCATTTGTGATATTTTGGCTTTTGTATTTATTTTATTATTTCTCAAATAGAAGTAGTTGAGCAAGTGCATTTTAAATGTCTCCTCGCATTTGTGGTGGAGCTGATTGTCCCCACTATAGCTCATCATTTAAATTTTAGTGACTCAATATAAGAGTCATCTAAACTACCTTCTTTTTCTAAGAAAAATTTAAAGTTCTTTCTAGCTCAACAAAAACCAATTGGGGAGTTGACGTTACCTTGTAAGCTTGGGACTACTTATCAAAAAATGTGTCTCATTTATTGGAATGAGTGGAACAAGAAGACGATATGCATTCACATCTTCACAATAATTGACAAAGATACAAGGACAACCCTTTCTTTCCATTTCTTTAAATGTATCATCTAGGATACGTGCCCAAGCATTGCATCTTATAATTTGGAATCTAAACTATTAGGCTTAACACCAAATCATTTTTTCTTAAAGAGTAAAATCTTACATTACTAAGTAGGGAGTGCAATTTTCAATGTAATTTGCACACTAAACTATTTCATCCCAAAATTGAGGCAAGTATTTAGTATATACCATGTAATTTTTCATTTATTTATGTGTCATTTTTGTGCTCAAATACACAATTCTTTTGGGGGATGTAATGCTTAGATAGAAGGTAATCATCTATTTATTGATAAACTCTCCTCTATCATATATTATAAGTTGTTGAATATTTCTCTCTAATAAGTTTTCAACAAGGGATTTAGAAGTTTAGAAGTGCACAAAAAATTAATTGTGTTTCAAAAAGTATATTGAAGATCTATAAAATAAATCATCAATAAATATAAGCACATATGTATGTTTATGAAAAGAAACATTTAGGGAGGACATAAGATCAACATGAACAAATTGTAATCTATAACTTGCCCTTTCCGATTTGCCTTTGAGAAATGGATCTTTGTGTTGTTTATCAAGTGCATAACCTAAACAAACACCATCTATGACCAATGGCCATTTTATAATTACTAATATTTTGCAATAAGTGATCATTTGTGTGAAGGTTGACTAGATGCAAAGTTGTCAAATTTGTACAACCTTTCTTGGTGATCAACCTTGTCAATGACTACAATAGTTGATTGTCTTTGATATTTTTTATAACATTTATAGGCACAAACTTGATAGTTTTCCTTCACCTAATTATATGATGTAATAAATACTTAGCAATTCATAGATATGAATGGAAAATGGAGAAATTTATTAAAGATATTATTTATCTCAATGCACCAATCACCATCAATTATGAGGACTAGAGTTATGCACAAGCAATAAGGCTTTGGTCAAGATTGTCAAAAAGTGACCCATTATATCTCAATGGTAAGGGGTTCCTAAATCAACAAAGACCCCACAAAGGACAAGGTGAGAGGACAACATTTGTTATTGGTAGCAACCACTAAGTTCTAGGTTTGAAACTTACTTGTAGAAAAAATAAAATTGCAATACATACTTGAATGTATACAAAAAATAAATAAAAGACTACAAATTATTATTTTTAAACTAGTAGACTACACGAAGTGATACTTTAATAGCTCAGACACCACATTTAATTTTTTTGTTCCCTAGAAGCATTGTAGCTACCATAAAACATTCATCCACATGCATAAATGTAATACAATAAATCAACAAAAATTATTAACATGACATAGATTTAGAACATGGATAGCATTACTACCACTTTTTATTAAAAATATTTGGCTTTGAATTCTCTAGAACTACAATAACTCTCTTCCACAATGATACCTCAACCATTAGCTCACAATGCTCTTATGTAGACAAAGTAGAAGTTACAAACAATATTTGGAGAGTAGTTGTCTAAAAGAATAGATCTACTTCAGAAATGTTGACTAGTAAAACACTACTTAAAAAGTTAAATAAGTAAAATGTTCAAATGCATCTACTTAAGAGAGAACTTTACTATTAATAGTG
This sequence comes from Cryptomeria japonica, assembly GCF_030272615.1. Taxonomy (NCBI): domain Eukaryota; kingdom Viridiplantae; phylum Streptophyta; class Pinopsida; order Cupressales; family Cupressaceae; genus Cryptomeria; species Cryptomeria japonica. The sequence goes on along the minus strand of NC_081407.1, from coordinate 318,280,889 downwards.
GAAGTCAGTCGAGTCAATAACTTGATTAATATGCCTCTACAAATAGCGTGTAAATGTATTATCCATAAATTATTATAATGAATATCCAAGTGCATCTTAAAACAATAAGTGTATGAGTAATTAAACACACTAACAAATTGTGAGCTGAAACAATTTGAATCTTGATGGTAAAATAAGCTTGGCTCCAAAAGTTAGGGCATGGAAGGTTCCTTCCTCAACTACATGATAAATTAGAGATATTATTCATACCAATTGCTTGATGATAGTTAACTACAATGGTTTCCATTATGCATTCAAGTATGAATAAGATGTTGCAATGGATGGTACAAAAGCATATTTGGATGTCATTACTTATGGTTAAAACATTAGTTTTCATTTTTCAAATAGTAGCAATAAACCTGAAGTTCTTGTCTAGATAGCTTGAGAGACATCTTTTAACATTCACAACTCAAATAGAGAATGTTAAACACGATAAATGGAAGACAAGTCTCTAACCTCTCAAGCATTGCCTCGATAATAACATTAAAGCTTTTGGGACAAATTTTCAAATTTATGGCTAGGCTAGCAATAATGAATAGACTAAGAGATTGATTAATCCAACATCTTTAAGGTTGTGAAGGACTACTATGATGTCCCAAAGAATTTCAAGGAGGTGAAAAGTGCATCCTATCTTATAAGATTATTTTAGTGAATAAAAAAAAATGATTTTGATGATTTGAGTATATGATGCTATCACAAATGACTATGTTAGTCTGGATTGGATACCCCTATTGAAAATCATTATTACTAAGAGTTCAGTGTCAAACTAGGGACAAATTATAGGAAGGAATCTTGATAAATACTTCTAACTTGCCAAGCAAGGAGGTAAGTTCGTCATGTATTTGTGTTTTATTAAAGCTCTTTTTCCTTTTTTTCAATTCACCTTTCAATTCTTTCCTAACTAATCCCTAATGAGATTTACATTTGTGTGTAATATTTGCACATATTCTTTATGGACACAAATACCAAGCCTATCATACTAGTATATACATTTTCTCTTATCTACAATAAATGGGATTATGCATGGAACTAAAATTTCTTAAATTTGTTATCTACTAATAGAGGAAATTAAGAAGCTAGCTAGCTAAAACTTTAGGTCTTCTTTCACAACCACTAGGATTTAGGGAGCTCTAATGGCACCCCAAACACTACATTAATATGCTTTTAAGGAGCCTCTAGTAATGAGGTAAGTTATCAATTTGTGTATGGTATGTTAACTGTTTTAAGGAGTAAGAACATTAATATGTTTCCTAATTTGTTGATTGCCTTATATATCCACAAGTTTCAAATATTCAAATATTCCCATCCATGGAAGTTCGATTGTTGGCATGTCAATTCTCCATTTTGAGTGCAATGTTGACAGGACATGGTATCTATAAAATACAATTAGAAATTATTTTAAAGATTCAATCGAGTAGAATCAAACTTGTTTATGAACACTTAATGCTAGAAATTGATGTATGTAATTTTAATGTATAGAGATATTAGTACTTGAAAATGTGAAAAAATATGGCATCTAAATTAAAAAAATCTACCTTAAGAGCAATGGGGAAGTTATCTTCCTTAACAAGAGAAAATCTGAAGAACCCCTACCTTAGAGTCCACATAAGGAGAGTGCAAGAGAAATTAAGACCTTAATTATTATTAACTCAATAATAGTGTTGTCTAGTGTGTGCATATTTCATAGGTCACTCCACTTGTGCTAAGGGGTCTCATTCTTGAATTTAATTATTGATTATCAAGAGGCATTCAAGTGTCATTTTGACCCTAAGTTCAATATATTTGATGAACTTCACAAAATAAATGGACTAATCAAGATCACCTCTTAAAAAAAGTTCAACTCCTCAGTGGCATCCTTTCCTTTTTATCTCTATTTTGGAAGGGAAGTAAGATATCTAGGATGGAACTCCCCACATTGCAAAGAATAGATAGAATCCAAGTGTACATAAAGTTGGTTATTAGGGAGATACAAGAAGTTTAAAAAGACCTTGAAATAGTGGAGGCAAATCTTATGAAACATTTGGTTATTGACTATTGACTGAACTCAAATTCTACTTGACAATCAAAGTAAAATCTACCAAATCTTCTTAAGCTTTGTTGGAAGTAGCTTAGGTGCAATAAAAAAGTCAACTACTATAACCAAGCCCTACAAAACCATTTGATCATTTCCTCCACCTATTTCAAGGTAGCTTAAGTGCAATTAAAAAAGTCAATTACTATAACCAAGCCCTACAAAACCATTTGATCGTTTCCTCCACCTTTTTCAAGGTTGGTAAGCCTTTTTCAAGGTTGTTAAGTCTTGCAATTAAAGATTAATATTGATTTTGTTTTAAAACCAACCTTTTTCAAGGTTGGTAAGTCTTGCAATTAAAGATAAATATTGATTTTGTTTTAAATCAATTTCAAGTTCATTTTGAGTCAAATTGTTATTCTTTGGAAGCAAATCCATGGTTTGATGGAAGGGATTGTCAAAAAATTATTTTAATGTGTTTCTTAATCTCAAATACTATGAAATGGATTATGAACATGTATTGACTTAAGAAAAACTATTTAAATGTGTTTCTTATTTCAAGAAATATCACAAACTTGATTAAAATTTAATAGTCTCGTACTTAAGTTTAAGGCTTACAAAAATCTTATTGAATTAAGAAAAATTTAAGCAGCATTAAACTACACTACTAGCTTATTACTATTTATTTTGTGGTTTACATTGTTAGCTCTTCACTATGATACCTTGGGCAATCTATAATATCTTTGGTCGCAACCGTTGTCCCATTATAAGTTCATTTTGAAAAATTATTATTATTTTGAAGCAAATCAGTCTTTTAGTGGAAGAGATTATGAACATGTGTCGATTTAAGCAAACTTATTTTAATTTGTTTCTTAATTTCAAGAAATATTAAAAATTTGGTTTAAACTCGATAGTACTAAAATTTAAAGCTTAAAAAAAATCTTGCTGGATTAGCACTGTTTTAAATAGTTTTGAACGCCGCTATTAGCCTAATTACTATTTATTCTGTGGTGTACATTGTTAGCTCCAACCTATGATACCTTTAGTGATCTATAATGTCTTTGGTTGTAACTAATTTGAAAGATTTGTTTTCTAGATACCCTTCCTCATTTTTTTCATGTTTTAGGGGTCAACCTACTAAACTATGTTGTGTAAATTGTTTCCATTTGCTCTTTTACCTGTTTTGGGTTTAAGTTACCCAACAATAGAGCCTATAATTCAGCTGTCTAGAATGTGTGCCGTCTGTAGTCAATCGCTAGATGTAAATAAAGTGCAATATACAATATCATATGATTCCTCTCATTTCAAATGTTGTTTTTATCCAAAACCCAAGACTTATCAGAAAAAAAATAACAGGGAATACAGTAGTTAATTTCAATCAGACAAATATGATTCTTTTATTCAAAAATGCATGATAAATGTAATCTATTGATCGTTCTAATGATCCGTTCAAGTTTTGATGAAATAAATTTGAATTGTTAACCGAGTAACTCCCCTCTGAGAAACCATTTTTAAGGGTCAACCTTGTTAGTGAAATCCTTGCAAAAGGTAAAGCTAATGTAAAACACATCAGACAAAGTAGCATATAGGATCAAGCAGCAAATTCAATCCTTAAAGGCATAATTCTTTTTGAGGAATTATTGATTCATCCAGATTAGGGCTTCAAGAAAAAAATTGAAAAGTTCTTTGAAAATACAACCGATTCAAGTTGGAAACAACATATAACATGTATAAACAGATAAGCTATTATTTTACACTAGCTGAGAGCCGCAGTAAGCTAAAGAATCTCGGAACAAAGCACAATGATATCATTGAGGACCAATGCATTATTACTCTTCCTAGGGATATTAGCCAGACCTAGAATGAGCACAAAACAGTCTATCTAAACAACATATATATAACTAAATAGACCTGCAAGTTGTGTACAGTTAGGTCCTTTGTTTAACTCCATAATAATGGCTTTTGGTGTTGCAAATTATATCAATGAAAAACCAAACCAATGAAGCATAACAAACATTGAAACTCGATAATTAAAGGACGTGTGAATAGAATGTTGTACATCTCCAATGATTAGCTAGTCATCTATAGGCACATTTGAATGAACAATAAATAGCTTGTTCCAGTTGGACAAAGCATTTAGAACTTCTTTAATTTGTTTTCAACAATGAATAGAGAGTCATCGGCAGCTTTTAAAATCTTAGTAGAACTTGTCCTGAACTTGTAAGGGAACTTTACAAGATTTAGATACAAAGTATACAAAAAATATTGCCTTGAAAAAACTTAGAAGAAACTGCTGAACTGACTTGTAAGGGAACCTTTCAGATTTGAATACAAACCATACAAAGAATATTGCCTCAAATTGCTTACTTCATACCAGGAATTCAACACTGCATCATGCTTATCTGTGCCTGAAAAAGCTACTTGTATACCAAGACTGCAATCAACTGAACCTCCCTTGCTTTTGCAAGTAGAAAGTCTAATTGCACAAGCTTGGTTCTTATAACAGACAAGTGATGAATTTCCACTGCAAGAATCACAGTTGTCTGATTTCCAGTATAAATTTTGCAGTCTCCCTTTGTTGAACTCAAGTGCCTGATAAAAGGAAATTCCAGAGATGTTGAAGTTTCCCTTAAAACAAAATTACAACATCCGGCTGTGATAGATAAGTTTACATACCAATGTGAAGCTTGTAATTATAATATTTGAGTCTGCAACAAAACGTGGAATAGACCTTGCTGCATATTTATGTCCAGCAAACGCTACCATATACCCATATTGTTCCTGCATCTCCAATCACAATAGATCAAATTATTGTACTTGAGAAAGATTAAGCATACATAAGCATGAATAACAAAACTTCAGTTTTTGTAAAATGAATTGTTTCCTACAGAGATTTTGGAAAAGGAATGGTCATCTGAATAGATTTTGATTATTGTTATTAATGGAATATACACAACAATAAAAACATGAATGTAATGTAGAACAAAATGTAATAAGCCATCTATTCCATATCTTCTTGCCGGTCAAGAAAAGGCATACTAGAAGGTATTTTGGCATGGCAATACAAGAAATTTCCCAAGATTATAATAAAGCAGATAAAACACTGGGACAGTAGCGTTATAAGTGCCTACGGCAAGTGTCCTGAGAGCAATCAGAGGTTATCAAGGCCACAGACTCTACATACAAATATTCAAATAAAGATTCCACAGACAAAATTCAATAAGAGTAAAATTAAAATAATACATAAACAAGACAGTTAAGGCAATCAAGATCTAAGAAAAAAAAAGAAATTGAATTTAAAACTTACACCTTTGATGAAAAGATGAGTGCCATGAGCAGCTAAAATTTGCAAAGAAACGAGTTTCTACAATGAATGGCCTTTCACTTGCAAAAATATTTCTTTGTAAAATATTTAATGTAAAACTTTGTCAATTGGCCTTAACAGGACTGTAAAGATTGCTGAACCTGGTACAGGTTCCAGTTCCAGTTTGCTAGTTTGGTTCGCTGATTTGTTTAAAAGAAATTGGGAGTTTGGTCTCCTTGATTCAGCTGCATACACAAAATCAACCCAACAAGCTGACAAGACTGCCTACTCTAATACCACTGTAATGATCCTTAGCTGTTAGGTTACACACAATCACCTCTACAACGTATACAATTTACTTAGTCCTCCTTAATGAAAAGAAATTTGAACAAACAAGATTATTTCGAAATCACCTTTTAGTTCTATAATTCACATCTACAGTTAAATAGAAATTTATTTCAAAATAACACTTGTCACCTTATGTCCTAAGTCACACGATGCGGCAATTTTCATGGATGAAGTTCGAATTTAATCGAATTTAATCGAATTTCCTCTATAAAGCACTGCTATCCGCCTCTAAACACAACTCAGCTGGTCGTGGGTATTCTTTGTATATACTTTGTATCTATTGGGTCATGGGTATCTGCAACTGCTGGGTCGCCCTCGGATTTTCTCCAACAAGGGTCGCTATTCTGATAATTTATTAGAAGTATACATATATTTAAAGATAAACAAAATTATAGAAGGCGAATTTTATCCGAATTTTTTTTCGAATTTTTCCCTTGTCAAATTTCATCCGAATTTCATGGCTGTCGAATTCGAATTCGAACCTTGTGTTATGTCTGCAAAGGAGTCTCAATCATACAACAGAGCTGAAATTTCAATGTTAATAAAGGAGCATAAGTCTACTTAAATAAAAGTTACAAACAATTTATCCGACTGAGTGATATACACCATCATCCATTCACTTTAGGGTGACCACTACTAGGAAGCAGGACAAACAAGAAGGTGCAGTTCCAGGTTATTAGCAAAGCACAGTCCCAAAATTGTTACCAGCAACACATAAGTCATAGTGCCAGCTCCCTACAATTAGATCTACCATCTTCCAAGTGATTGAAATTGAGAGCCAACATAATGATGGGATATAGGTATATCACTCAGTCGGATAAATTGTTTGTAACTTTTATTTAAGTAGACTTATGCTCCTTTATTAACATCAAATATCGAATATCTTGGTAATCATTCTCTCTGTCATTACTTTTCATAATATCGTATTAGAGCCCCAATTTTGAAGGAACCTCGGGATCGATTACAGAGAATTTATCAAAAGGGCTTGTACACATTTGTACGGTGCCATATGGACCTACCAACGAAAAATATCAGATTTCTTTCTTGACATTTTGGCAGATTTTTCAATAAATTCATGGGCATTCATTCTAAAGTTTTGGCAAATCAAATTTTTTTGATAAGTTTGTAAGAAATGTTCGGTGGATTTTTAACAGATTCATGGGATTATTTTACCTGAAATTCAAATGCTTTTCCTGAAGATTTTTCAACCCATATTTTAACAAAAATTTGTGGGTTTTTTCAGTTACAAATTCATGGGTTTTTCTGGATTAAAATTGCAAGAATTTTTTTCTCTAAAAATCATGGGTTTAATATGGAGGAATATTGTCAGCATTTTTCTGTTTGTTCATTGTTGATTCATGTGGATTTTTTTCAAGAAATCACACCAAGTTTCTTCCAAAAAAATTGCACAATTTTTTGCATAAAATTGTGGGCAACTCTGTTGCTCAAATTTTTGGACAATTTTTTCAAAAAGAAGTGTCATTTTTCACTATTTTTCTTGCTCATGAATGGTTTTGTTCTCATCTATGACGGCATGAAAAAGAAAATCGAGGGTTTTTCTATCATTCCAGCAAAATACAACTAGTTTGCAAACTATTTGATGGAATTTTTTGATGATTTTTCCAGCAAAAATTGTGATTTTCTGCATCTTTCCAACAATGTTTATGGTTTTAGGCAAGTTTCTAATTTTTTCAGAATTGTTGTGAAGATTACTGAATAAAATTGTGGTACTTTATCAGACACCTAGAGTTTTAATCTATTTTTGTAATGACCCCTATTGGGGTATACCTGATTTTTGCCCAAAGTAACAATTCCAACAGCATAATTTGTTTACAAATAGTATTCTATAATTAAAACATCTAATAAATAGTGAACTTTTAAAAGTAAATAAGCAATTAACATTTGAGAAATAATAGACAATATCTCCTATTTGGATCCATTCTATAGTTTCCACTTCAAACAACCAACCATAGTAGGGATTGGAGGGGAGAGCATGATAGGGCGCCAAAAAACAGTTTGCCACAACTAAGCCCAAGGGCACAGAACATCCAACCAAGACAATTCGACCCTTGGCCCACAAGTGGCAGGAACTCCCACCCATACAACATGGGCTGGTGTGCTTACATTGTGGGAATCGGTCTGCTGCCTCTCCCTAACATGTTTCCTTCTAATCAATATATGATTGATTGTAGGGAAATAAATAGATTAATTTACTAATTATAGTTATATAAATAAATTAGCAAATCCCATTAATAACTGGCTCAAAGATATATGAGAGATTATATATTAGACAATATATTCAACCACATTGCATACCAATCACCTGCTAGATCACAGGTCTGTTGTTTACTGAATGCAGATTATACATATAAGATCTGATTTGGTTCGATTGAATGAATTCCTTTGATTGTATGATTTGAGGTGTTGGTGAGTGATGATTAAGAGATTGTTGATTAGATGGTTGATGAGTGATGATGTAATGAATGTTGGTTTGGTTGAAATTTATGCTGATTTGATAGAGTGGTTTGCTGATTGATTGCTTGCTTGGTTTGATAATTGATGATTGCTTTTGTGGGTTCACGAGTGATGATTAATAAGCAATCCTTGAATGATTGGAATGGTCTCATTTATACTTCATTGGTGAAAGGGTGACCAACTTTCATAAGACTTGAACCACCACCCTCCATTGCTGCCCTTTGAGAGTAATTAATTATTTCCCAAATTGATCTCTCTCGGACATCCTCCTCAAATGAAACCTTCTTCCCTTTATATCTTCCAATGTGAGGGAGAGTCACACCTCTTCATTATGTTTTCCCTTTGCAAGGGACACCAACCTTTCACAATTACCAATCCTTTGAAAGAGTACAACCCTTCACAATTTCTGCCCATTGAGTAACAACCTTTCACTGTTACCACCCTTTGAAAGGGTTACAACCCTTCATTATTTCTGCCCATTCCTTTCTACTTCCATCAATCCTTGTTTCACACGCTCCATTCTTTCTTTCTTCCTCCATATCCCCTTTCAAATGAGGTTCTCTTCTCCCTTTTATATCTCATGTTTGAGGGAGTCACAACTTTTCATTTCATGCCTTCTAACCATTCATTAAACTTATTAAATTTTGATTTTATTCTTCTATATTTTTATTTTTATTTTACTTTTTATTCTTTTATACTTAATTTTATTATTATTATTTATTATTAAATCCTATTTCAAAAAACATTTCTAGAAAATAGTGGTGTTTTCAATCATTTTATTTTACCCTTTTTTTTTCAAAAAACGTGGATGTTCAGAAATTTCTGCATTATTTTCAGTAATTTTTATTGCAGATTTTTTTCAATAATTAGCTGTTTAGTTTTGGCAAATTTTTTCCTATGAATTTTTTAAGTCTTCTTTTCAAATTAATGGGTTTTTCATTTTCTGTGTTTTTGGAGTATGGGAAGGATGGCTTCATTGACCAACATCAAGTTGGAAGGCAGCCATAAGTTCACTGGGAAATATTACAATACCTCAAAATATTTATAGGTGCCTCAATCAAGTAGTCCTTGGTATTGACACCCAGCCAACAATTGTAGTAAATACCAGGACAAATACGATGAGCATAATCACGAAGCAATTATGCTCATTATGTTATCCATCACAAAGGAAATGCTTCTAAAATTTCCTTTGAGGTAAATCTTCTACAAAGGATTTGGACACGCCTGCAAGATTCACACAAGACATCAGATAAAGGCAGGGCATTGTTCCTGAAGAATATATTGTTCTCGATCATGATGGACAAGAAGGTGTCTTTGCAAGATCATTTGATGAAGATCAAAGACATTCACGATCAATTAGCTGAGATTGGTCACACCGTGGAAGAATAAGACTTGAAGATTATACTGTTGAAAAGCTTATACCAGTCTTATCAGTGGTTCATAGAAACACTCAACATCACATGTACCAATGTTGACTTGAATTTCAATGACATATTGAACAAACTCTTACAGCAGGACAAATGGAAGCAATTTGGCAGCAGCTATGACTCATCGAGTGTGGAACATGGCAGCAGCTATGACTCATCGAGTGTGGAACAAGCCTTTGCAACCAAGGACAAAGGCAAAAGCAATTGGCCTTGCGAGAAAGGTCAAGCATAGAATGAAGACACTTCAAAGAATCTGAATGTCAAATGTCATTATTACGGTAAACTTGGTCATGTGAAGAGGCAGAAAAAGATTGGTTGATCAGCAATCCAACCAAGGAGGGTCTCCGCTAGAGGCTTGTGTCGCATAACATTCTAAGCAGGAGTCAACCTTCTACGCTTTTTGACCAATAGATTATTTCAATTTTTAAAATATTTTTGGTGTAGTCAACAAATAGACAATTATTGTAATAATTACTTAGTTATAATGGTCAAGTAAGTTGTTAGGATAGGCTTTAGGAGTATTTTTTATTCTTTTAGTTGTCATATGCTTTTCTTAGTTGTCATCTGCTTTACTTAGTTGTCAATCTTATGCTTATCAAATAAATCAATTTTAACTCTTATTTAAAGAGACATTCGCTCCTTTGTTAACATCGAATATTGAATATCTTGGTAATCATTCTCTGTCATCAACACTAGAAGCCAACTATGGAAGCCATCAGTCATCCCTTAGAATCTCATACAAGATATCACTCTGGGAATTTGAACTCAAGTCTCCACAATGAAAACCTAATTATTTAACCGATTGAACTAAATGTCATGTCCCCTCTTTGAAACTAGAGACTTTGACCAAATGCCATTATCGATAGACATACCTCAGTGAATAAGGAGTAGTGAATAAGCCTATAATATATGACAACTGTAGAGAAATTGTTATTGATGTCAAAGAATTGGCACCTACTCATAGCAGCAAATATGAAGAAAACTAATGAATAAATACTATATATATATATATATTCTACAATACAGAATACATATGCTCTTTGAAGACTTAGCTATACATATTCTACAGTCGGCAGTATATAAAGAGACAACACTACATGATCTCAATCTGTTATGGCAGCGAATATATATACAGACAACAGAAAAGAGTATAGTCTCAGAATGACAATAACAGTAAATAAATACAGTAAATACACTCAGCATCAATAATATAATAATATAATATTATAAAATATTATATTATCAGATTGCAGAAACTATAATATATATACAACATCAAAACTAGAAATAAATATGATAATATTATTAAGCATTGTGTAAAGGATATTCAAATATTTCCTCTTGCTAACCGACAAAGGTATGTTGACCAGTTCCAAAGATACCATGGCCAATAGAACTCATATTTGGACAAGCCAGTAAACACGTAAGTCACATATGGACAGAAATATGAAAAACATATTTTGAAAAGACTAGTTACAAAATGACTCCATGAAGAGATATGTTTGTGAATTGATGCGATTTACTTCAGACATGTGTTGCGATTCCTTAAAGAAAGGATACGACTATATTAAAAAGGTCATTCACATCTAAAACAATTGAAATTGCTATACTATGATATAACAACAGAATTAGTAAATAAGTTAAGATTTATTAACTTGGTGAAATCAGTTCAGTATATTCATAAAAATTAATATAAAGATGTGACCTTTCGATGAAGGGATATGAGTGCTATATATATAAAAGGAACAGATCAGATCAGAACGGTTATGAAGTTACAGGCAGTAACATCCTTGTTCTGGATGGTATGCGTGGGGAGGTATGCTCAATATGTATGCCTAATATATGAAGCCCGATAATGTTATTATGTAGAATTTAATAATGATATAAATAAATATAGATAATAATATACTACTTATAATTATAACATTATCTGATATTTGTTCTACATTAATATATATATAAATAATATCTAAAAAAATAAATAAAACTATATAAATATATATTAATATAAATGTATATATACATATATATTACCAGTGATGCTGAATCCATCAAATATATATATATATATATATATATATCAAGGAACACTGGTACTATTAAATATATTAAATCTGTGGTATATGAACAATGCTTACATTGAAGTGACAATAATATAAATAAGATAAACAAATAAGACAATTCAGATTGATAATTATGAAATATCAAAGACATCAATAATATGTTCTTAAACTGTCCTAAATCACAACCAGTTCTATACCTTCTATTCCCCAAGGGAGATGGGTGCTGCTAGGGAGGGGCGGAGTAAATCTATCCGATAGGAAGCCCCAAGGGTTAAAGACTCCTCCTGAAATCTGGACTGCAGGCCCCATGGGTGAATGGACTGAGTTTGGTAATCTGGGTTAACCTTAAGAGTTGGTGTCAAGCGCCCTAGGCAGCCAAGCCCTCTTCTGGGGGAAAAGGGGCCGGAATAGTTTAAGTTTAGGTATAGTTTTGAGAAGTTATGTTATAAGACATTAGTTAGTTTACTTAATTAATTGTCAATTAATTAAATTAAGGAAATGACATGCAGAATTCAAAGAAAAACCGGATAATTATCAGATTTAGTCTTGAATTTCTACCATTAATTCTGGCTATATCAGAAACAGGCTACGGTTAAAAAGTTTATATAATTAGTTTTAGAAGATTTATTTTAGGCACCATGAAAATCTCATACAAAAACCCTTTATTATACTATTATTTTTTATCAAGAAACTACGAGATTATGCAATAATAGCATCTTGCAAGTTTAATCCGACCTTTGTTCACATGTTTTCTTACTTGAATTGCTGAATTGATATCTATTTTTATGTCACCCTGAGTTCCCGGGATAGGGACAGCAAGAGACAGTGAGACGCATTTCCAGGACAGCAATATTTTTGCCAATTTTGGGGACAGCTATATAAAATATAGGAAAAATTTAAAAAATATACGAAAGTTTTAAATAGTCATATGAAAACATGCATATATACATTATATTCATATGAAAACATGGATAAAGATGGATAAAGCATGTATATATACATTATATACCCTTAACTTATAACATTTGTGTTCAATTGATGCCCTTGTTTGACCACTAATATTGATGTTATTGATTAGTCTACACAAGCCGTTCCCATTGATGTTCATTTCCAGCCCAAGCATGTGAGTTTGAAGGAGTATGAGTGGTTTCCAGCCTGAAAAGTATGGTCCAGTACAGGTTATACCTATTCACCAGATCTGCTGGGTATGATTCCCTGCATTTCTTGACCCCTTTGTTGCTGTTTGGTGGTGCTAGTGGTGTATGTTACTGCTAGATAATTTTGGGAGGTGTCCTTTGATGTTTTGGGAAGGTGTTTGATGAAATTTGTAGCTGTTTTGACCTGCAATTAAGTTTGAGCTTTACACAAGGAAATCCAGACTTGACATTGATCATTCCAGCATTTGTTTGCGAGGAGTTCATTGTTTATTTCTGGTTGGAGGATATTATGATAGTATTCTATAACTATTATGAACTGCAACCACTTCTTTATGCACTACCAAGTTCTGCGTGTTTGTGAAATTGATCACCAAGCTGTTGTTCATATTTCTGAGTGCTTTTCGCTATGATCCAGACCTGTTTACCCTTCATATCAGTGAAAAGTCCAATGTTGCAGACCTGCAACCACTTTTTTGTGCACTACCAAGTTCAGAGTGTTTGTGAAATTTATTAACAAGCTGCTGTTCATTATTTTGAAGTGCTTTTGGCAGTGATTCAGACATGTTTGCCCCACATATCAGTGAAAAATCCAGTGTTGTAGACCTATAATCCCTTTCATATGCATTACCAAGTTCCGGGTGTTTGTGAAATTGAGTTGTGTTTGCTGCCCAAATCTGTTGCAGCACCCATCTCCAGTGTTTTCCAGAACATTTCTAGGGAAATTGCAATTTTGGGGGATGGGGGGAACATCCCCTAGCCATCCTCGCGTCACCAAAATGTCCCTTGTACAGGGACAGTAAATTTTAGCCCAAGTACACATCCCCAAGTAACCTTGTAATTTTGATGGATATTATTCATTGGCATGGTATTGCGAGTAAATGAGATCGATTTACTGTTTGATTTCTGATCAAGAAAAGAAAGTTAATCTATTATAATTGAATTGTACACACATCTGTGATCATTTAGTAGAATACATTATTCTTTGTCTAATTGAAAATTTGAACTTATCTTTTTGCAATGAACTTGTAATGTCCCCTATTTATACACTGTCAATTCCAAAAGCAACATCTATGTTACTACCTTTTATCACTATTAATGAGCATAACTAACTAATTCTTTGTAATATAACTTATGATGCCATTAAAACCATGCCTAAACCCAAACCAGTCTGACCCCATTCCCAGAAGAGGGCTTGGCTGCCTAGGGCGCTTGACACCACCTCCTTAATGTAGCCCAGATTACCAGAACTCAGTCCATTCACCCTTGAGGCCTGCAGCCCAGATTTCAAGAGGAGTCCTTTCACCCTTGGGCCTTTCTATTGAAGTGGTTTTACTCTGCCCTTCCCTAGCAGCACCCATCTCCCTTGGGGAATAGAAGGATTAGAATAGATTTATGACCTAGGACAAAGGTATGGCAATATCACTTTGTACTGTGGATGTATATTATGACTGTCATACATATTGCAGTCTACATTAATATTACTATTAAATTCTGCATAAGAACTTTATCAGGCTTCATATATTAAACATGTATATTAAGCACATCCCCATGCATACCACCAAGAACAAGGATATTACTGCCTGTAACTTAGTAACAGTTCTGATCTGATCTGATCAATGGTGATGTCACTGGATGCTTTTGTTTCCTTTCCTTTATATCTCTCAATGTGAGGGAGAGGTCACACCTCTTCATTATGGATGTCCTTTGGCAAGAGACACACCCTTTCAACATTTGCACCCTTTGAAAGAGTGCAACTCTTCATTTCTTGTTTAAATCAGATTTGCACTTCTCATTCCCAATTATCCCCCCTTTCAAATGAGTTCTCTTCTCCCTTTTATACATCACATTTGGAGGAGTAACAACTTATCATTTCATGCCTTTTGACCATTCATTAACTTCAATAAAATTTTCATTATATTATTTTATATTTTGTTTTAATTTTTATTTTTATTTTTTTGTATTTTAATTTTATTATCATTATTTATTATTAAATTATATTTCAAAGTGGGGACATTACAGAACTTCATTTCATTGTGGTGTCCACGTCAATACATGTTTATCATCTTTTCAGTCAATGCATAAATATATGTGGAAGGATAGTTTACAATTCTCTGAGGAACAAAATTCTTTCTCCTAACCCTCTAAACTTTTGATATTTTTTTAGGCTATTTGTAGATTAGTATTGATAGAATGGATTTTCTATTCAATGTAATTTTAACCTTCTCACTGTTATAGAAAATAATAGTCTTTCAAGAGAACTCAAAGCATTGGTAAACTAGGATAATGGTTAGTTAATCAGAACATTGTAGCCCTTGTAACAAACATAACATTTTGCATGCTCAATCAATCCAGGAACAACCGCTTGTAAACTATATCAAGGCCTTGGGAAGATTAAATAATCTTCTTTCGAGCAGAGTGTGCTTAGAATTCCACTTTCACTAGTGGTGTGTTTAAAGCCACATCAACACTACTATTTTGAAAACCCTGCAAGTGACAAGTTTGCAAAGAATCCATTCTTTATGAGGCACAACCAAAGATAGGAGTCAACCTTGATGTCTCACAAAAGGTTTTGATGGAAGGGAGGAGACCTACTCGAATAGAGTGGTATCAAGGTAAAAGTCAAACTTCATGGCCAATAGAAGGTTGCAATAGAGAAAGGGAAACAATAAACTCAAACCTGGGCAGAGAATGCATTTATGCCAAAAAGTTGGAATTATAGCGCATTCATAATCTTGTGCAAAATGTTAGACCAAGAAATTATAGGAAGACTAACATCTTCAAATTGAGCTCAAATATTATCATTGTAGAATATAATGATTCGCTAAAGAAGAAAAACCTAAGTCTAATGTATGCCCTAATTATACTCTAAATGAATGCTAACCTGTCAGATTTAGTCATCATTACTAATTCTTAAGAAAAAGGAAAGATCACATTTATTAGCTAAAAAAAGATTAATCTAATCCTGTGAACTCCATCCTAAGTATGATAAGAGCACATGGTTCAGCTGTCAAGGAGATCTATATTAACTTTTAATATTATTGATATATATATTCATTATTCAAAAGGGTTACTCAATCGATGAAAGCATTGGGATCTCATTGTGGAGAGCCAAGTTCAAATCCCCAAAGCGACATCTGAGGTCGAATTCCAAGTGCTGACTCTTGGACTATATTTTTTATTTCTTTAACTATATATGTATAAAAAATTATATATTGATATTGATAGTGTTTATTTCTTTAACTATATTCGAAAAAGTTATTAAATACTATAGATATAAAAAAAAATTAAATGTAAATACTATCAATAGTTATTAAACTATCAATAGATATTTGCAAATAACTAATAGATTTCTATTAGCAACCAATAACTACAGAAATTAGAATTGATAAATAATTTAGTGATATTATTTTATAGTGTGGAGCTCACTGCCCATGAGATTTTCATTATTGATGTGGTCACTTCATTGTTCACCTTATATTGATATTGTCGACAAGCAATCACTCTATTTGTTCCGTGGGGAAACAATGCTGGATCGGATAGCAAAGTAAGAATGGTATGACAAATGCAGCAGCAAGGGATTTTAATCACCTGACTAAAAGGAGAGGGAAAAATGCTTGTTTTTGAGTCCTGACTAAAAAGTAGATAGAGTTCAGCCTCTCTATCTTCATTTTTATTAGTGGAAATCAACTTCCACACAATCCAGTTGTATCCAATGCCCACATTTTTCAAATGTGACAGGAATAAGGTCTAGCAGAATAAAACTCACAAAGTTGCATTCAAATAAATCTCGTCTGCCATCATCTGAAATTTTTCTTCCCTCCTGCAGTAGCTAAAATTCATGATATAAGTTTATAACCGAAAAATGATGCCATTTAAGGTTCTTCTCAGTCCACAAGTTGAAAAGAAACTTTCAGAAAATGCATGCATTGCTGGAATCACTCAAGGTTTGCTCCAAAAATGCCACATAAACACTGGAATTGGTCAGGTCCAACAGGATAAAATCAGAAATGTTTCTGGTAGAATATGCATGTACACTCGTCAAATCAACAATCGTTTTGGACCAGAATATGATTCTTTGATGTTTTCTACTCAGAATTGAAGTCTATATGTGCTGATTCAGTAAAATAGAATTAAAAGTGGATTCACTGGTTGTGTTGGTCCTTAATGGATAAATTGATTCACTTGGCGGATGAGGCCCCTGGTTTGTGGCCTCTCCAGCTTGGGCCAGACTAAAAATTCCTAAATTACCAATCAGAAAATATATATTTATAAAATAATCTAATTAATAATAAACATATTATGTTATTATAAATATTAGTCTTTCCTACGATTCCTATGTTTTCTGCAACACCAAAACCTCACTTTTTCTGATCAAAATCTTCATTCTTCAGAGAAATAACAATAATGCTAGGGAATCTGACCAGTGTATATGATGCAGGCTGTGAAGATGAAAACAAGAATAATTATATTCTTGTATCTTTTTATTTAATTTCTTCTCTATTTTTAGAAACTCCATACAGCACTCAGCAGAAACTCACAAACATTTATGAAAACTTGATAGAATCCACCACCACCCCACCCACACCACTTCCTCTGCTCTCTAGCAAGCCCAAGGCATCTGCGATATACAAATTAAGACATTTTTGATCCCCAACTCACTAAATTTAAGATAAGAAAATGTTCATCTAAGTAAACAAAAATAATATCAGCTGTTTTAACAGTCTATCTTACCTCCAATACCATGTAAATATTTCTTCTTTCTTCCAAGATCAACCATTTGTACATGTCATCATGTTGTTTGTTTGTTCAAAGCTTTTAAAAAAATCAAAATTGGTATCATGACATAGTAATACTTTGGCAGGCATGAGGAATCTCCGGTATCTCCAGTACAGTTGAGGGACATCCAGGCATCCCCAACCTGCCCCAGGGACATCAGAGAGACCCTCCCGTGTTCCCTGCAAAGGGAGGTGCACCCAAGGCATCCCCTGCTTCTACATGGATGTTTCAGGTCGCTTCCACCCCTACAGGTGGCAGTAGGGGGGAGCTGGGGAGATGCTCCATCCCCATTCCCAAGTATCCAAAAATGTCGCAGCCTCAGAAATTTCACTTTTTAGGGGGCTGGGTGTGCACGAAAAGTCCCCTGGGAGTTGGTTATTTATAGTCAACTGCCAAATGAAAATTGAATTGCAATATACAGCATCATTATATTGTCTTCCGACACCTTTCTCATTTGAAATGCAATTTATTTCTTTCCCAAACTTGAAGTAATATAAGAATAACAGTAACATAATAGGCACTTTCAATCTGTTGGTTGTAATTAGGGCTGGCGGATTCCAATTGCCTTGGGCAACATTGGAATCCGCCCCCTTAATATAGAGCTAGACCTATTACCTCACAGCACTAAGGATTGCACGCCACACTCAAACTAAACTCGCCTCCTTGATAGGGCCGACCCTATCAAAGTAAATTAAAAGGGAAATCAATAAGTAATATGGATTAAAATATAAAGGAGGCCGACATGTTTGGGAAACATATGTCTCCTATAAATGCAACACTTTCCTCTCATTAGCACAATCAAGTTCTTCAAGTTGATGAAATAATCTTCGGTGAAAAGTGAATCTCATACTTATGCATTTAGCAATATCAAATCTTCTATTTGGTGGCAGCGAACTTCATAAGGATGACAGTAGATCCCAAACAGCGAACAGCGAAACTCATATGTAGCAGCAGATCCAAAATAGGAGAGTGCGAACTTGATCAATTGGCAGCAGACTTCAAATTGAGGGCAGCGAACTCCTTTAGAGACTGCATATCATCATCAAAATATCAAAGACTCCATTAAAGGATTGTGATCAGATAAGGAGAACTGTAAACTAACTATTCTTTCCTCATAGTGGCTGCAACTCCAGATAAGTGTGTAATGCTCAATTGAATTCTAAATCATAAATCAGATCTGAGGATCCTTTGGCTGGGTTTTTCCTCCTAGGAGGTTTTCCCAGGGTAACTGTGCATTGTCTTTAGCATTTCATTTCCTTCATTATGCTTAAAGTCTGGAAAACCATAAATTAATTAACCTAATTCTAATTTTCTGAGTTTTATCCAATCTGAAAGTACTAAAAATAACACATTCAACCTGATATATATAATTCCTTCTATTCAAAGATGCATAATACATCTTATCTATTGACGGTTCCAGAGATGAGCGATTTGTTTTACTCCTTGTGCATTTCAAGCCCCTCTTAATGTGTTTAGACCTCACCTTTGGCTCTTCCTTGGAACACATTTGCCAGGAGATCATTATTTTACTTGGAAATAAAACAAGTGGAGCTTCTCAACAAGTGCAATAATGCACCAAAGTCAATCCTTTTTAAAATGTTTATATATAACCATGAAAATAAGATTAGTCAACAAACTAACGAAGATGACAATAAGACGAAATTTTCTAAGCGATGAGTTTCAATCCTTAACGTTACCATGCTGCCCTACATCATATTCCAGTATAGCCCAGGCAATGCCCAATTGGATACTCCAAACCCTCTTGCTGCATCTGCAAGAGTCAGAATATTGAGATTTGACCTATGATTTCTCTAGTTATTTGGACCAATCCTCACGCTATCACAATTCCCTGCTGGAGAATTTCTCCCTAGTTAGCTAGGTCATTATAATAAGTGCAGGTTAGTAATTAAGCTCTACGTCTTGGAATCTTATAATCAAAATCCTACAATCTTAACCTGCATTAACTTGCCGGGAGAATGAGTAAAACGCCTATTGCGCACCAAGAGTGACTCAATTCTACTGACATTGTTTTCGGTTCCTAAGAATCTGAGCACACAAAGCCTTTAAGAATTTTCTCAGAAAACTAAGATTTGGGGTTTCTAGCAAAATCATACGGGCTACGAATACCCATTAATGAGAGCAGATCTGATCTAACGAAAAGAAAAACGAAAAATACCGGGGAGAAGGAGCCGCTCGTGGTGTTGATGGTGAGAAGCGAAATCTGGTCAACCTTGGGCCTAAACACGGCCGCCTGAGACGACTTGGACGACAACGCCAAACGCTTATCACAGGGCGACAGCTCCACATTGTTCGAGAAAAACGATTCCCTGGTCGCAAAGGCTAGACCAAACGTAAATCCATCCTTCTTCTGCACCAGTGTGTCTGAGCATGGACTGAATACCCTATTGTTATCATCTGCCATGACAAATTCTATCATTAACACACAAACAATTGCAATTGCAACAGCATGAATCCCCATTCTCTTGCCCATCGTGCCACAAATCTGGAGCTCAATTGAACTGTTGAAACTTTCTTCTCTGGAAAAGGGTTTTAAATTTGGAAAGTACGATTTAGAAATTGTTTTTAGAAATTGTTTTTCCAGGGAAAGTATGATTTAGAAATTGTTTTTAGAAATTGTTTTTCCAGCACTGATTTGATGCTCCTTCGTAAGCAAGCATAGTGAGCGAGCAAGGGGGCTGAGCACAGTTGTATATTTTCTTTTAAAAGTTTTTAAAAATAATTAGGAACTAACTTGTGGGTTCCACTTCCGGGTGCTTACACTCCAGTTCGCCGCGTTCTTTTTTCAATTGTAGGCTTCGGTGACATTGTAGAAGAACGAAACACCTTTTACATAAACCATAATCTTAAATTTTTTACTTAGATTTGTAAATCTGGCCTAAACAAATCTATGTATATAGATTTTTTTTTTTTAATTGGAGAAATTTTGGTTTTTAGTTCGGTTTTAATTAGAGAGACCATTTACAAAGGATTACTTTTCACTGGGTCAGTTTAACAAAGACAAAAGACTTAAAATATAGTGGTCCAACGAAGATTTGAATCTTGATGGTCGTCTTACCAACCAAGTGTTTTTACTATATTACTAAACATCCAAAGATGATATACATAAATTAAATTAATGCTAGGTGTGGAAATAACAATTAATAATTAATTTTATTAAAAAATAAATGTTAAAGAATGATTGATATATTTAGTTTAGATTTAAAAATGAATAATTTAATAAATCTATTGAAACTTAGATGTTTTAGGATTATAATTGATTAATTGATGTCTTACAATTAAAATATTTTGTCAATTTTTTACAAGTACAAATCTTATTTTTCAACTTTAAATTCAGTTTGGTACAATGTGGACTTTCATTTCTTATTTCACCCAATTCACCAATTTCTACTCTATTATGAACATTGGCAATGTCTAAAAATGCCTTTAGAGGGTTGTTAGAAGTAGAGAACAAGTTATGAGAAGTCCGCCTCCAAAAATAGACAAGCTTTATGACCATATCAATGATTTTAAAAATAGCAAACTTTAGATATATAAATACACTAGACAAGCGATGAAAAATTAGGTTATTTTTAGGTGTTCCAATTGAAGCGTAGATAGCATGCTCCTTTAATGTGAATGACATTTGTTGATGATCTCAATGATAATAAATAAAGGAATGATATTTGTTGATGATCTCAATGATAATAAATGAATACAATTGTATACCTTTAAATATAGGAATGTAGTAATTAATCGTGAAAGCATGTGTTTATTTTGTCAAGGTATGAAATTAATGGATGACAATTGGTCAAAATTTTAATTTATATTTTTTAAAAATAAGGGTCAAATCCACATGAGAAAGATTAATCTTTCACCTACATTATTGTGTTGTGAGATGATAAAGGTAAAATATAAGTGGATAACAACTATGTCGAAATGGATGCATGAATAGGTGTATATGGATAAGGCGTTGTGTAAGTATGTAAATGGATGAATAATGATATAAGGAAATGAATTTAACTTCACACAAGAGTAGATCATTTATTGAGAATCTAAATGTATTGAGTCATTCACCCGGAATGGACACAAAACCAAACGAAAAATGTTATGGTTATGCAAATTTCATCGTTATAAAACTATCTACGCTAATAAATTAATATAATCAAATTAAATGTGACTCCCCATTTTTCACTATTCAAATATTTAAAATTTTGACTAGTAACAATTTTGATTTGACAAGGAAATGTATTAATATTTTAATGTACTTATATTTTTTGGTGTATTTTATGTTATTATGGATTATCATTTGCATCTATTTTTCATTTTATGATAGTTGGATATATATTTGTAAGTTGATATTGGTGTCTTGTATTAATCTATTGAAGCATATGTGTTGTGTGTGATGTTGATTTAATGTGTATATCATGTAAACTAATGCATTGTTTGATTCTTTGTGCTTTGTGTAAGTTTCATCCCTAATCAAGAAGAGGCATCATGAGGATGGACATTCTTACACCAACATAGCATCACAGATAGAGAATAGACCTATGTGTAGATTATTCATTCAATACATGCATTTTTTGGTTAATCAACAATGTACTAAAGTTAAAATAGTTATTTTTAATGGATAAATACAACTGCGATGGTAGGATAAGTCAACAAGAACAAGCGACTAGTGAAGATGACAAATACCAAGAGATCCTAAAAGATTCTCATTTTGACTTTAATCTTTAGTCACTTATATACATATTTGATTTTTTATTTGATGCGTCTCAATCCTTAACCCCTACCATGTTACCCTAGATCATGAATATTCTTCTATACCATAGGTAGTGCCCAATTGGATAGCACAAACCCTTGTGTTATATATCTACAAAGTTGATAATATTGAGATTTGACATTTCACAAAAGTAGAGTGATTCGTTGTATGATTATGACTATTTTTTTTCTTGTTTGAGAATTCATCCCCAAATTATTAGTCATTTTGATAAGTGTGGGATAATATTTAAGTTGTATAGCTTATAATCTCAAAATAAAAATCCTACAATGTTAACTTGCATCAAAACAAGGAGAATAAATCAAACATGTGGTATACATGGAAAGTAACTTGGTTCTCATGAAAATAAGTACATAGATGAGCATTTGGGCTTACTTAGCATGAAGCTTGTCAAAATGAATACCCCTAGTCATTTCCCTTCTAACCTTAAAATATTGATCCATCAAAAAACATTTTGAATCTAACAAGGGTGTGATCTATAGATAAGGTGTCAGTGGCACACCTCATGGATATAGAGGTACTAAAAGTGCAAATCAGCAAAGCCCAACTAAGGGGAAACAACTATTTTGCAAGTAATATTGATCCAATAGCTTTAGTCAAGATGCAAGTTAGTGATGCAATGTATAAATATTATACTTCATATAGATAATCACCCAATCTTAAATCTAGAAAAAGTGATGGCTTTTGAATAGGAAAAGGTCACTAAAAAAGATTTGATTTGTAAGTTCAATAATGTATGGCTCAATCTTACTAACATATATGCATGGATTTTGAAATCATGACCCTCTAATATTAAATATAAGATTGAAAATTTTCCTAGCAATAAGGTGTTTTTAGTAATGTTGCATCAATCAATAAAGGATGGATCTTATATTTTAGGAAAAGGGCCTAACTTCTAGAGGGAAAAATTATAGGCCAAACCTTGGTTTCTAGATTTTAATCCAATTACTCAATCCTTTTCAATTTTTTTAGTTTGGGTTAGATAGTTTTATGTCTCCTTCACTTTTGGGTCGATGCTTACTTTCAAGGCTTAGGAAACTTATTGGGCCAATTTTGTAATTGGATTTAAAGATGGATGGATTGATTCACTCAAACTTTGCAAGTTCTCAAGGGAGTTAAATATTTCTAAGGGGCTTCCAAAGGAAATATAGTTGCAAGTAGAACATAGAATATGGAAACAAATTTTGGCTTATGAGAATATGCCCTTTTTATCCAAAAATAAAATAAAATTTTGTAGGTAGGTTGTATATAGGTTCTAAAGAAGGAGGAAAGGGTATTGTCTCACACTCTTGAGTGATAAATTCAATAAACAAAACTCTTTTTTTATCACTAACTTTTTCAAAATATAAAGATGATGAAAATGTTCTTAATGGACAAAAATTAGCAATCATATGAAATTTGTGAAAATCAATTTCATAGCATATGATTTTTAGATCTCATAATAAAAATAGTAAATTTAATTTTGTAATTTGTTTTTATTTGATATGCTTATGGATTTAACCATCTAAGATTTTTTCATTATTATATTTTGGATGATATTCCACGATCTATCATCTTTTCTCTTCTAACTGCTTGATCATGATGATGGAACATGAAAAGTCCTTCACAATTAAATCTACACATATATCAAACTTATCATTACAACTTCACACGGATTTCATTAGGCTTAAATCTTTAATATGTTCACTTGAAAGAGGGGCCATATATCAATTTCATGACATTTTGAGTCCCTGAAATATGAGCTGAGATGATATTCTAAAAAAATTCCTAGAAAACCAAGAATTGAGCTTTTTGACCAAATCATTTGGAATATGATTAGAATTGACCTTAACGACCTGAGTTGACCTAGATGCATGGAGAACTTGTGCCCCTGAAAAAGAGGTCATAGTGGAAAACTTGTGTTCTTGAAAGAGAGATCACAAATTCAAATCCTATTGAAATAAGATATGTATGCTTCGTTTGTAACATAATAAAACGCCTCTAGCAAAGAATACAAGATAGAGAATATTGCTAAGAATCTTTACTTCTATCTTTCTTTCTTTCTTTTACCTATTTATGAGAGCAGATCTGAGTAAATGGAAAGAAAAAAAAAGGAATACCGGTGAGAAGCCGTTGGTGGTGTTAATGGTGAGGAGCGAAATCTGGTCGACCTGGGGCCTGAACACGGCCACCTGAGACGCCGTGGACGACAACGCCAAACGCGTATCACAGGGCGACAACTCCACATTGTTCATGTAAAACGATCCACTGCCCGCGAAGGCTACACCAAATGTAAACCCATCCTTCCTCTGCACCACTGTGTCTTCACATGGACTGAATACCCCGTTTGTATCTGTTGCCCCGCAAAACTCCATTGCTACAAACAAAATCACTGCAATTGCAGCACTGCGGATTCCCATCATCGTGCCCATCAGACCCTTCCTCAATAGCGAAACAGATTTTGCAGTTCAATTCAACTGGGTCTGAGACTTTCTTCTCTGAAAAAGGATCTCAATTCTTTATTATTTATCCAAGACGACTCGGAACGGTATGATTCGAAAATCGGAACAACTGCGTTCAGATGTTTTTAAAAATCAGTTTAAAAATTGGTTGTATACCTTGGATGTCTATTTGCCCACCCTCAAGTTCACAACTGATTGAACAAGCACCTCTAGGATATCCTGAAGGTAATATTGAAATGTTTAGTTTTATGATGCTTAAGTATGCTTTTTAATTTTGATTTGTATGAATATTTATTATGTCGAGAGGCATCTACAATGACATCAAAATATCGTAAACAAAAATCTATTTTTTTATGTCAAGAGGGCAGACTTTGCAGATTATTATTTTCTATTATAAGATATCTCTCAGCATATTTTACATATATTTTTAAAATATAGATATATTGGTTCCTGTCAAGTGACATATCTAGTTTTATATATGGTTGACTATGCTTTTTATTAATTTTGATTTGTATAAACATTTATTGTAGAGTATGTTTTATTAGACTTTTTTAACAATTTTCAATAATACAATAGAATTTAACTTTTATATTTGTTATTGGTAAGAAAATAATGTTTATGATTTGTTAAAATAAGAAATTATATATTTGTTTTACAAAATTTGTTTAATCTTTATAATTTTATTTCTATTTTTTTAATTATTATATTCTTTTGAAGATTCAAAATAGCCACATATTATGTGGAGAAAATGGTAGAATTGGTGGCTAAATTTTTCAATGCCCTTCAAATTAAAATTAAGATCATATATATTTTCCATAGAAAGAATTTCATAAGTGCCTTTTTTTTTCTTTATATGTGATATTGTGCTTAAGCAAAATGAATTTGACATTAATTTCTCTTTTTAAATTGTTGCTATTCATATACATTAAAAAATGTTGCCAACCAAAATCATAATGTCCATTTTATTAGTTATGTAAATTCAGAAATAAAATTTAAATTCTTGGTAAGGATCTCTAATTTTCCATTGTTTTAAGTTTGATTATTGATTGTCCACCTCCAAAGATAGGCATTGTAATTGTAGTGATTTGTTACATCTTTATTTTTTAAGGATAACTTAAAGATTATTTTTTATTTTTTTATTTTATAGTGTGCAATTAATTTCGCATACCTAAATCTGTTATAATGAGAGCAATTGCAAGTGAGTTTTTTTTTTTACCAATATTGTATACATTTTATTTTGTTCTAAAGTAGCAATTAAAAGATAATGTAAGTTTTATAATTTAAAGTGATAAGAAAGTATAAGGCAATGTATATAATATTTGATATAAAAAATTGAACAATAAGAACTTATATTAATCTAATTTTTTAAAAATTACTTACACCATTTTTAGCTTAAAACTCATATAGTTTAAACTCATATTATTAGATTGACCCATTCATGGGTTCCCCGAGGTTAATCCTTTGTGTGCTTCCATTGATGGGAAGATGGTGAAATGGTCAAAACTGGAGAAGGGGTGGGTGAAAATAAATTTCAATGGGGCCTCAAAAGGTAATCCAGGGACTTCAGGTGTGGGATGTGTGGCATGTGATGATGAAGAGAAGATCCTCTTCACGGGTGTAAGAAGGCTTCAAGATGGAACCAATAATGAGGCGGAGGCTCAAGCGACTTTACTTGCAATTGATCTGGCAGTAAACATGAAGGCAACGAAGGTACATCTGGAGGGTGACTCCCAAATTGTAGTCAATGCTTTGATCAAAGGCAATACATCGTGTTGGAAGTTGAATAAATACATACACATTATTAGTGGAAAGCTTAAATCTTTCCAAGACTTTTGTATCTCTCATGTGAAAAGAGGAGGAAATGTCATTGTTGACGGCCTTTCAAATGAAGCGTGTGAGATCGCGATTGTAAATAAGACATAGTGAGATGGAGTTAAGGTTTCCTGCCAAGTTGGTACGCCTACAATTTTAAATTTCATGTATGTCGGTCAGTATTTCATATGAGTAAGGTCGTGTATTAATGCGCATTTATGGTGGAATGCTTTTTGAAATGGCGACGATGGTGGAGTGTGTTACTTTTAATTCTATTTCTGGTATTCTTGTGCATTTAATGAGAATAGTATGTAAGTTGGTGAAGGTAACTGGTTTTGACAGACCTCGTCAGAATTTTCTCTGCAATTTTTTTTCCTACGAACACCAAAATGGAAGCAAATTTTACTCTACAGTCCTCCAAGCTAATGCCAGCTTTTTGGGGACCCATCCCACTGAAAAAGCTCGAGAAGATGTTTCTTGCAAAAGACCCGTTGTTTTTTAAGGCAATTCAATTGGTCCTAGGTGAGGAGATGGCGGTTATCGGCCATAGATATAGATGCAGAGCAAACATTTACTCTCTCATCATGGCTTGGGGATTGGAGTTGGGCTACTCATACGCGGATGTGAGAAAAGTTCTAAAGAAGATCATTTCACAGGAGTATCTATTAAATATGGAGTCCTTATTGGAATGGGTCGTGTCGGGTTGGGGCTTCAATCTCTCTAACG
This sequence comes from Cryptomeria japonica, assembly GCF_030272615.1. Taxonomy (NCBI): domain Eukaryota; kingdom Viridiplantae; phylum Streptophyta; class Pinopsida; order Cupressales; family Cupressaceae; genus Cryptomeria; species Cryptomeria japonica. The sequence goes on along the minus strand of NC_081407.1, from coordinate 318,253,533 downwards.
AAATCCTAGAGGAAAATGTGGATTTGCGGGTGAGGCACTCTCGAATCCAATTCCTTTGTCGTTGCAAGGAAGCTCGAGTCCGTTTTAGGGATGATGCGAGACGAGGCTAGGAAGGGCTCGTGGTCTGTGCCCAGATAATAGAAATCGAAGATGTAATTCGTCAGTGGGGTGGGAAGGTGAGGATGGTGGAAGAGATGAGATGCAGGAGGCCGATTACGAGATAGCTATCGGCAGAATTGGCAAGGCAGGGTGTAGTGGGTGGTGTGGCTGGTGGGTTTGGTGACGTGACAGGAGGATCGAATTCACATGGGTTAGCGGTTGAAGGTGCAGAAAGGACAACTGGAGACTCACATGCCTCGGCTGGAGCAACTGTGAAGAAAGAGAGATAAGGAATTCCCTGGATCAGGGTACTTTTGGGCGCCTCGCTTTGTTTAGATAGAATTTTATTTGAAAAACTTGAATTTTTCGTTTTATGTTATAAACGATTTGAACAATTCGGCCAGATTTTTTATTGGCATGATGTAATGATGAACTTTTGCTGTTGATGATGTGGGGGTGGGGTAGGGTTTGAGTGGTATACTGTTTTGGGAAACTATGGTTTTAGATGGGAGGTTTGGATGGTTTTTGTGGGTGGTTTGGAGAAGTGGTTTGTTTTTGGAAATTTTGATGTAGATGTACCTTTTAGTCTTAACTAATAAAATATAATTATTACCGATCCAAAAAAAATTAATTTAGATTGAAATAATGTATAACTTTTTTAAGCCATACTATATGTTCAATTTAAATATGATTAAAAAATAGAATCAAATGTATATATAATTTAATTTAAAATATTAAACAATAAAAAATAATATATATTTAAATTAAAAAATTAATTGTACATTTTTACTTTAAACATGTTTACATTACTTAAATAATATTAAAAAACTAAACACCTCTTTCCATGATGAGCGATGGAAATGTTAAGTAATACAAGAAATGGGTATTGTGTTCTCTAAATTTTCATACTAATATCATTAGAAGTCACCATATCATCTTCAAAGACAAAGGGCAAGGTAGATCCAAATATAAGAAAGTGATTGGAGGTCTATAAATGACACTAGTTCATCTTTTTTATATATGTTTATATTTGAAAAATAATGTTTGGCTATAGCAAATTTTTTCAAGATTATTGTTGCTACTGTAATTTTAATAATAAATAAATAATATAAGAATCTAATAATCATAAGTGTAAATAATTATAGTTTTAAGATCACATGATGGATGATGAAATTTTATTTGTTCCATGTATCTTGGCATTAAGATCTTAAAATCTTTAAAATAATTATGATCAATAATATGTTGAAATTATATTTAACACCAAAAAAATATACATAATACTTTAAATTGAGCTTTTCAATTCCATGCCTATATAGAGTGACAACCCAACAAAGCATAGACTAATGATAGAAATAATTGTAATTTACAATTAAAAAATTAAAGATAATTATTAACCATATGCATACAAAAATTATAAAATCTATTTTCAATTTGCAATTATAAATGATTTTTTATTATATTCAAAACATCTATTTCATAATAGAATTTAAGGTTATATTTTTTTTTTGCGAATATATCTATTCAAGCTAAAAATTGTATGCATATTTTTTATAAGAGTAAAATTTGGGTTTTTGAAATGGTCCAAACTTTTTATAAAATATGTCAAGTGACATGAATATCGTGACCCACGAGATATGAGATAAAAAAAGTTAAATCAATTAGCAAAGAGATAGTTAAGCACTAGCAAAACGAACAAGTCAAGACCAAAAAAATAGGAATCTAAAACCCAAGATAATAGGTCAATAACTACACAATGTTATATCCTAATCTAGTCAGTTATACACCCTTAAAATCTAAGCATGCAAAATAGAAACTAGGAAGATCCCTCTTCCTCCTTTGAAGAAACATGTAAGACAATTTATTATTCAAATCAATTGATTAAGGGTGGACGTAATCTAGCATCAACCCTTCAAACTATGAGGACATAGGTACAATCATATATGACATTAAGACCACCAAAATATGGGAGCCACCATCGTATGCAATAAGGGAATCACACATCATAGAAGGAGCAACTACATTTGACCTAACAGGGGGAAAACATTAGTTGATACTAGAGTTTCGCTAACTAAAGAGGAAGGTGCATAAAGGCAAATGCCTCCACATCCATAATGTGGTCCACCCTTACAAATATCTTAAGAGATACATCACCCTCAAAGATAGAATCTTCCATTATGAAGTGTTCAATGAGGTCATTTTTGCACCAAGTAGTTGCATCCATCTCCAAGCAATGAGGGTAGGAGCAATTCAAAGTGAGGTGCTTGAGAGAAAAATGTCTTCTAAAATTGAATGGAAGATCTTTGTAATCAATCAATTGGGCCTAATTACCATTTTCCACCATCAAGATAATAGCACCAAGAAAAGCATTGGAGACATCTACCCAAAATTTGAGCATAGGTAGTGCATATAAAATATGAGGAAGTTTGATGCAGGGGCATCCCTGGTTCATAGCAATCTTGCATCAACCAAAAATAGTTTCCTTTCTATTTTGCTTTTTGTTTGCAGTTTTAGTTTTCCTTTCTGTGTGTCCCGGTTTTGGCTCACCAGATCCTGTGGAGTTGGATTCTACTTGAAGACTTGATCATCTTTCTTGATTTTAGACCATGTCGCATTTGGATCATTTTTCGGCAAGATATCGCTATCAATTTCCTTGACCGATTGGTAGTTCTTGTTATCGGTTGCCTGGACCTATTTTTGGTGATCTACTGGAACCCCTTCCGAAGCTTGCGGAGCCTTGAGCGTTGATTTCAATGTTCCTTGGCGTGTGGTCGACCTTTTCCCACAATCTACTTTTCATCCTTTGGATTTTTTGAAGGAATCTCTTGGTGAAGGTCGACCTTGTTTATATTGCATGTTAGGTCTTTCGGGTTTTGATCCCTTTTGGGCCAACTAGATCCTTTGGATCGATATATATAATTGTAATTGTGCATTATAAAGTAATCAATCAGAGAATCAAGTAGCTAGACTATGCGTAGAAGATAGATCTCAAGATTCAAGGTCCTGGTTGTTACCAGTTGGTTGTAATCAATTTTCATGCAATAAAACAATCTGTTCTGCATTGCCTCCATCATATCTTTGTGTTTTCGTTGTGTTTACTCTTGCTGACCGGTCCAAATTGATCTCTTTGAGGTCCCTCCTCACCAGTGACTGCTTCAAGTGGTATCAAAGCGAAGTTTTATTCTGGAGGTTGAGTGTCCTGAAATTTTGTTGTAGGGTGGTGGATTGCGGATCCAACCTGCAACTGCAAAGGACTAGTATGAATGATGGCGCGAAGAAGAGCTAGGAATGGTGGAGCGCATGGGAATGCAAACCTTGTTGTGATGGAGATGTTGTGAGGTATAGTAGCCCAGTTGGAAGTCGTGGAGACAACCCAGAGAAGAGGCCAACATACTGAAGGTGTAAGTGAAGATGAAGGAGAAGAAGCCTTGACAAAACAAGCAAACATATCGGCAGTTGATCAGGATGAGGAAAGGTTTTTGAGGGTTTTGAGTAGGGCGAATACTAAACCTCATTTCACCCCACCAAAATATGATGGGAAGTTAGATTCAGATGAATTGATGGATAGGATCTCAGAGATGGAGAAGTATTTTAATTTTGAAAACACTGCAGAAGAGAGGACGGTGAAATATGCATGTACTCGGTTGAAAGGTCATGCATCTCTTTGGTGGGAGCATTTGCAAGTTGATAGACAAAGAAGAGGTAACGAGAAAATTAAGACATGGGATCGGATGATTGCTAAGTTGAAGTCAAAGTTTGTGTCAGCAAATTATCAAGTTGATATGTTTCGGAAGTTGCAAAAATTTGAGACAGAAGGAATCTAGTGTGAAGGAGTACACCAAAGCATTTTACAAGTTGAATATCAGATCTGGACATGTTGATGATGAAGTTGAACAAGTTGCAAGATATTTGAATGGATTGCGGATGTCTATACAAGATGAACTCAGTTTGATCAAATTGGAGAGTGTTGAAGAGGCTTACCAGTATACCCTAAAGGCATAAGAGAAGTTAAACAAAAGACATGAGCAGAGGCAAATAGGCAAAGGTGGAAGGTTTACTGGAGGAAGAGGATATAGCGAAGGAAGACGAACCAGTACAGATCAAAGCAAGGTCAAGGAAGTGAACAAAGAAGGTAATTCATACCAAAAGGATGATAGAATTTTCTACTGGAGGACAGAACCAGATGGTTACCAGAATGAGAATTTTGGAAGACAAGACAAGAGGACATTTAGAGGAACCTACTTATAGTGTGGAGGAGGACATCGTGCATTCGAGTGTAAGAAGACATAAACTACCGGAAGAGTAACAATTATGGAAGAAAACCCCACCAAATCAGACAATAAATCGGAAGATGGAGAACTGTTGGTGATGAGGTGAGCTTTATGTCATACAGGAGGAGATGAAGAGCCCTTGCAGAGGAAGAATCTATTCAAGACCAGATGTAAGCTATATGGTAAGTGTTGTAAAGTTGTTATTGATAGTGGTAGTTCAAATAATCTTGTTTTAGAAGAAATAGTGAATAAGTTGAAATTGGAGAGATTTAAACACCCTAAGCCTTATCAGATAGCATGGATTCAGGATGAACATAAATTGTTGGTAAGTGAACAATGTTTGGTGAAATTGAAAATTGGAAATTATCATGATGAAGTCTTGTGTGATATTATGCATATGGATATTTGTCATCTTTTGTTGGGTAGACCTTGGAAGTTTGATAGACAGGCACTACATGATGGGAGGAAGAATACATACACTATTGTGGTCAATGAGATGACACAAACCTTGTCACCTTTGGAGGAACCTTTGAAGAACGAAGTTTGTACGAATGCTAGAATCTATTCGGTAGATGGAAGGAAATTCCTGGATGGATTGAGACACAAGAATGTGTGTTTTGCCTTAATTCCTAAGAGGATAGAGAAACAGGAATTGGAAGGAGAACACCCATAAGAGATAAAAGATTTGCTAGTAGAATATGAAGACACCATTTAAGATAATATACCTAATGGATTGCCACCTGTGAGAAGTATTAGTCATTGCATTGACTTGGTTCCCGGAGCTAGTGTGCCTAACAAAGTTGCACACCAGTTGACACTGACAGAGAATGAAGAACTGAATAGACAAGTGCGGGAGTTGTTGGATAAAGGTTTGATCAGGGAGAGTTCGAACCCTTGTACAGTACCAGCAGTATTAACACCTAAGAAGAATAGAGAATGGAGAATGTGTACTAATTCCAAAGCAATAAACAAGGTCACGGTGAAATACCGGTTTCCTTTGCCTAGGATGGATGACATAATGGATTGTTTGAGTGGAGCAAAATACTTTACAAAGATAGATTTGAAGAGTGGATATCATCAAATTGGGATCAGAGAAGGTGATGAGTGGAAGACAACATTTAAGACAAACGAAGGACTGTATGAATGGTTGGTGATGCCTTTTAGATTGACTAATGCACCGAGTACTTTCATGAGGCTAATGAATGAGGTATTGAAGAAATTATTGGGTAAGTTTGTTATTGTGTATTTGGATGACATTCTAATTTTAAGTAGGACAAAAGAGGAGCATTTGTTGCAGTCAAGGCAAGTTTTGCAAAGGTTGAGAGAAGAGAAGTTGTTGATCAATATCAAGAAGTGTACTTTCACGAAGGATGAATTAGTCTATTTGGGATTTGTGATATCTGAGGATGGTTTGAAGATGGACCATGAGAAAGTGAAAGCAATTGTTGAATGGCCTACACTGGAAAGCATTGGAGAGGTAAGATCATTTCATGGATTAGCTAGTTTTTACCGAAAGTTTATCAGAAATTTTAGTTCAGTTTGTAACCCTATGACTGAGACCATGAGAGGAGATCAAAAGGAATTCAAGTGGACCGTCGGAGCAAACAAAAGTTTTGAACTGTTGAAGCAGAAAGTGACTGAGTAGCCTGTGTTAGCTTTATCGGATTTCAATAAAGTATTTTAAGTGGAATGTGATGCAAGTGGAACAATAATAGGAGTAGTCTTGAGTCAGGAAGGGAGAGCAGTAGCTTATTTCAGTGAGAAATTGAATGATGCCCGAAGGAGATATTCAGTGTATGATTAGGAGTTTTATGCCTTAGTTCCAACCTTGAAGAAATGGAGACATTACTTGTTGCCTAAGGAGTTTGTGTTGTATATAGATCATCAAGCTTTGCAGTATTTGAACAGTCAGAGTAAGTTGAATCAGAGACATATGAGATGGGTATAATTCTTGTAGAGTTACACCTTTATGTTGAAGCATAGAAGTGGGAAATCTAACAAATTTGCCGATGCATTGAGTAGGAGAAGGAACTTGGTAACAGAGATGAGAGTGACAGTGTTAGGATTTGAAGATTTGAAGACCTTGTATAATGATGACCCAAATTTTGTAGAACCTTGGAAAGCATGCAGAGAACCGGTTATGGTAGATAGAAGAAAGTGGTTGGATTACTTCATTCAGGATGTGATGTTATTAAGAGGATTTCAGTTGTGAATACCTAAGAGTTTTACGAGGGAGAATTTGATAAAGGAGAAACACAGTGGAGGACTAGCTAGACATTTTGGCATTGACAAAACAGTAGCATTGGTGAGTGAACAATACTTTTGGCCCTATATTCATAAGGATGTTAAGAGATATGTGCATAGTTGTAGAGTTTGTCAAGTTGCAAAGGATAGTAGTCAGAATGTGGGATTGTATAAACCTTTGACAATACCGGTAAGACCTTGGGAGGATATAAGCTTGGATTTTGTACTTAGATTGCCTAAGACACCGAGAGGGAATGATTCTATATTTGTGATAGTGGATAGATTCTCGAAGATGGCTCATTTCATACCTTGTAAGAAGACATCAGATGCATTGCATGTAGCAAACCTATTTTTCAAGGAAGTGATGAGATTGCATGGATTACCTAAGATCATAGTTTCAGATAGAGTTACTAAGTTTGTTGGCTATTTTTGGAGAACACTTTGGAAGAAGATGAAAACAAATTTGAAGTTTAGTTCTACTTTTCATCCACAAATTGATGGACAAACAAAAGTTATTAATTGGAGTTTGGGAAACTTGTTGAGATGTTTAGTGGGAGATAAAACTGGAAGTTGGGATTCGATCCTTGCACAAGCAGAGTTTGCCTACAACAATTCAATGAATAGAAGTACGGGAAGAACACCTTTTGAGATTGTTACCAGAGTGCATCCTAGAGGTATATCAGAATTGAGAGACATTAGCAGTGAAGACCAGAAAAGTTCTAAAGAAGAAGACTCTGCAGATCACATGGCAGCATTGCATATTCAGGTTAAGCAACATTTGAAAGACATGAACAACAAGTATAAGGAGAAGGCAAATAAGAAGAAAAGACATAAGGAATTTGAAGTTGGTGATAAAGTGATAGTATATTTGAGAAAAGAGAGATTCCTAGTTGGAGCTTATAACAAGTTGCAGATGAAGAAGTTTGGACCTTGTAGGATTTTGAGGAAGTTTAGTTCTGGAAATGTATATGAAGTGGAGTTACTGGATAGTCTAAGTATTTCACCTGTGTTTAACATTGCAGATCTTCATGAGTATCATGAACCAGTATTAAGTGAGGACAGTGTTGCAGACTCGGGGAAACAGTTGCCCCATAAGGAATTAGATCAAATTGAAGAGATTTTGGATAGTAGGATTGGGCGTAGTACCCGGAGCAGACAGTATAAGGAATATCTTGTGAAGTGGAAGGACAGACCAGTTGAAGATTCATCTTGGATTTCTCAGGTAGAGGTAGACCGCCTTGGTTTCCCTCTGACCTCGACAAAGTGAGAGGGTCACTTTTTTTTCAATAACCCCAGATGTCTGATGCAGGAGCATCCCCGGTTCATAGCAATCTTGCATCAACCAAAAACATTTTCCTTTCTATTTTGCTTTTTGTTTGCACTTTTAGTTTTCCTTTCTATGTGTCCCAATTTTGGCTCACCTGATCCTGTGGAGTTGGATTCTACTTGAAGACTTGATCATCTTTCTTTCTTTCAGACCACATCGCGTTTGGATCATTTTTCGACAAGATATCGCTATCGGTTTCCTTGACCAGTTGGCAGTCTTGTTACCGGTTGTCTGGACCTATTTTTGGTGATCTATCAGAACCCCTTTCGAAGCTTGCAGAGCCTTGGACGTTGATTCCAATGTTCCTTGGCGTGTGGCAGACCTTTTCCTGCGATCTACGTTTCATCCTTTGGATTTTTTGAAGGAATCTCTTGGCGGAGGCCAACCTTGTTTATTTTGCATGTTAGGTATTGTTCTTCGGGTTTTTATCCCTTTTGGGCCGACTGGATCCTTTGGATTGATATATATATATATATATATATATATATATATATATATATATATATATATATATATATATATATATATATATATATATATAATTATAATTATGCATTAAAATGTAATCAATCAGAGAATCAAGTAGCTAGACTGTGTGTAGAAGATAGATCTCAAGATTCAAGGTCCCAGTTGTGACCTATTCTGTATATTCTACCAGGCCTGTGAGTTGGTATGTTGTAACCTGGTTGTTATCGGTTCGTTGTGATTAATTTTCATGCAATAAAACAATCTGTTCTGCATTGTCTCCATCATATATTTTTGTTTCTATTATGTTTACTCTTGCTGACCGGTCCGGATTGATCTCTTTGAGGTCCCTCCTCACCGGTGACTACTTCAAAGTTACTTGTGAAATTGACCAGTATCATTTTCAATGGATTCAAAATATGAGTTTCTCTAGAATTGCATAGGGATATTAGGAAGTTTGACCTAAATGAGAAAGACATTGATCGATTTAATGAGTGGTTGAAGGGAGAATGAAGGCCTAATCAAGATGGAGGGTTAACCCACATCCAACACCTACCATCTAATATTACCTAGACACCATCAATAGATTAAAAGGATATGATAAATAATCACAGGCTTAAGTAGGAATAAAGTCTAATCTTGTCCATCATGAGTAGTCTTTAAGAATCCAATTTACCCATTTATTTAGATTGGGAAGAGAAGCTAGCAACTATTAAGATCTACATGTCAAACCATTATTAGCATAATCATATCAATCACTTCCTACTTGAATATGAGAACAAGGGAGGATTATGTAAGGGGAAGATGACTATGTAAGTGACTAGTGGTTCGACATCCCTCAATAAAGTCAAAAGGGACCCTCTTCCCAACAAATTTCTATAAGCATAGTAACAAACCATGCAAAACATTGCAGGGCAAACCATTGCAACACCATGAGTCAAAATAGATCAAATTGAGGCATCACAACACTATAAGTAGCCACAACACAATAGGAGCCCCATCCAAACAAGCTATTTAGGATAAGACCATAGATCTAGACATATATAGGAGCGAAAATTGAATCGTCTATCAAAGGGGATGCTAACAAAACCCCATTAAAAACTTTGAAAAACACACAAATCCCAGGGGCCACAAGGTTCGGTGTCAACATAAATAAATGGATGATATATGTATTTTTTAGCTTGTGGTGTATTCATATTTTTCATTGCAACCATATCAATAATTGAAGAAGTTTTTATTATTTAACAATTTCCTCTTTTTTTAGAGTGGTAACTCCCTTGTATGATAAATATTTTATTTTCAAGGTATTTTTTACCTAAAATACTAAAAGATAAAACTAACTAAATAAATAATGATTTTTCAAGAAATCCTAGCAAGAAGCATACGAGAGTTGACTTAAATTTCATACACCTAATGGAAATGATTTATAAATAATTTCACCATAAAAGAAAGATACTATTTCATCAAAAGTTTACAGTGAAATAAAGAAGGGATGATGTTTCACAAATATTAACTTATGATAAGATAGGTTTTTATAAAAATAGTTTTTAGTCCACTATTTCTAAATTATAACTTATACACCTTTAATATTACACAGTTAATAAAATTTATTTGATCTAAGGCATTTTCTTTACTAAAACAAGGGAATATAAAAACATATATCAATTTAACATACAAGAAATCAACAATAGTACTTAGAAAACACCATGATGTGATAATCTATGTATTTTTTATTTCTTTATAAAATTAAACAACTCCAAAACCCTTTTATAAAATTGTGAAAATGAAAAAAGTTCCCTCAAAATACAACTTAGCATCACACATAGAGGCTATTTCCCTAATAAATAACTTATAACTACTTTTTTATTTACAACTTTAATAAATTTAAAATATTTCCTTTTCATTATAAATTCATAAATAAAATGAGTATATTAATTTATATAAATGACTAATTTATAATTCAAAGATAGAAATAAAATCTCTTTTTTCTTGAGGAGCTACTTCTTATCACCTCGAACTTTTCTAAAGAAGACATCCCTTTATAGACTCTAAATTGTTTCATTTCCAATGGAATTAATTTAGATCCTAGAATGATGGTGCTAAGAAATCTCATTTTTTAAGTTTCTAAGCTCTTTATTATTTCTTATAATTCTATTTAATAATTAAATATTATAGTTGACATTAATGATAATTTTTTAGTATATCAATAATTTATTTTTTAAATACTTCTTCCAAGACCACATTTTTGAAATTATGTTTGACTATTTGAATATCTTCTATAGCTTAGTTGTCTTCTTTCATTATATGTACTTCAAAAGCTTGATAGGATGCAGTAATATCGTACTTGATTTTGATCAAACTATTTCAGTAGCTTTTTTAGCTCCAAGATGGTTTGCTTGATAATTATATTTTCTATTAAATTCTTTTTAGCAATGTTAATTCATCATAATCCTACAATTTTAATTAGAATTTTCTCAAAAGCTATTGTTTTGACATCAAATTTCTTCATTTCTTCTAAATCCATCCAAATGAAAGCCACCATAAAGTGTCCTCTTTACCAACCAATGCAATGTTGTCATTTAACTCTTCACTTTGTTATCAACTTGCTAGCATGAAATTATTTCTTCTTTAATGAATAACATACATTCTAGCATAATTTGTTCAACCCATTCTTTTGAGACTTTTCATTATGCTTTATAGCTTATCTTATCTATTACGTCTTTATCAACACCTCATCTATTCACATTATCTAAAGTTGATTAAGGCATGTACTTAATGACAAACTAGATGTATTCATCTATGATAGAATTGATGTATGTTGTCAAGGTTTGGACTTGTTCCTCTAGTTGTTCTCTAGTCACTTTCTCATTTCTATTCTTTGTACTAATTTTATAATTGAGATCTAAAATTTACAAATATCACCCTCTAAGTAGAGGGGCTAAGCTCAATATGAGTAACTTGATATACAGTCCTAGTCACTTTATATTCTCCTTTATCACCAATATTTTGAGTGACCTCCACATACTCATTTCTAAAGGAATAAATACCATTAATCCAAAAGCAGTGTGAACATTTATAAGGTTTTAGAAAGTACAATGCAACAAATTAGTCATGTATTAAAGTTAGGATGAGTCATCTTGTTCTACTTCCCTTTCTCAGATACCATCCCCTTTAACCACTAAGAAAAGGAAATAACATTTTGAGGACTAGAAATTACTAAGGGGACAATTTGAAGGAAGAGTAGCCTTAAGGAATATTATCATCAACTTGATATGGGATTAGAGGAGGGGTTTACAAATATCAATATTTTGAATTAGAGAAGGTAGGGATGGTGAAGAGGTGAAAATTTGGGATTTGGTAGAGATTAAAATATGAGACAATTATATATTCAACTCACAGAGCTTTCCCTTGTGAATTTTGAGGAGCTTGTGGTGTTGTTTTCTTGTAATTTTGATAAGTATCTTCTTAGACATGAAATTTTCAAATTTACCTCCTTTTTAGGGTTTTCTCAATTCCCTCCTCCAATTACACAACATAGTGTTGGTTTCCAAAATTGTTGCCACACTCCCTAGAACCAAATCTTACTCATAGGGCTAGGGTTGTCATCATGCATGTGAATTATCCTGTCAAGAGACTATGAAAGGTTGAAGGAAAGCTCTACGAGACTAGATTATATCTCTTGTGCTTTAATCTTAGCTTAGACTTGGGAGGTCTTTCATATGGGTATACCTCAACAAGTATCGATATCACATAAAATGAACAATAATCAAATAAAGATAGCCAAACCCAACTTGATTCCTTGTTCCCAAGGGCTAACGTTGAACTAAGAACTAGCATACTTACATTTTAAAAAACATATGTAACATATGCAAAGAGATACCAAATTTCAAAATATTTAACATTTATTTCTCTCCCTACACAATATATACATAGTTGCATACATATATAGTGTTGCATTAAGAGACTAAATAAAAACTCGTAGAAATAATAAATAGAGGATAATTTTGTATCAACAATTATAATTTTCTTGTGCTAGAGGTGACATTTATAGCGGACAAATACAATCTCATCAAACCTATGCATCCTGTATTATTCTCACAATTTGAAGTGTTGTATGTTTCACTTAAAAAACACATAATTTTTTTGCATTGTGTCAATGAATTAAAATAAAATAAGTTGTGAAATGTTAATTTTTTTCAACAAAATACAAAAAGAAATCAATTGTGAGGACTTTGAAAAGAAGCACCGGTAAGAAACTTATAGATTATAATGATAGACCAAATTAGAGTAACAAGAGGAATGTCGATCAAAGAAGAGAAAACATGGTCATGTTAGCATATGCACAGGCACAAAAGAGCCATGGGGTTCACATGGATAGAGTGCAACAAGATTGTAGATGACTCAATTGCATTCAAATTTGAGTTGCGGTGTTGTAGAGGCTTCAAGGTGGTCTTGTTCTTAGCAGGGGCTTCCAAATAGTCTATATTCAATGATCAACTCCTCTTTGTTTTGGGGGAAAGCATTGTGCTTGTGTTGCTTGATAGTATGATGCCAAATCAAATTTGTTTGAAAAATGAATAAAAACAAGAACCAATTTGTGCTCCTTTGGAAAATGAAGATCTTTTCCTCAAAAATCACTATCTTCTTCCTTTCATTCCAGGCACATTAAACACTTTGTTTGCCTCTGATTTTTGAAATGGAAGCCAAGTCTTGATAGAAATAATATTTTATCTTTCAACACTCCATAAGATGCTTGTGAAGATCCAAACTACACAGACATAAAAAATCTTGAACATACAAAAAGAAAATTCTTTTTTTGGTGATGCGGGATTGCTTGTGAGCCCGAATGCTCTTGCATAAAAGACTAGAATTTTAAGAAAAACAAAGCACAATTAATTAATAATTACAAATCCTAAGTAAAGAAATCAAGAGGATAGTTCTAAATGGTCAACAAATAGATCCTTACATCGAAGATAAATAGTTGATCTGTCAAAAAATCACATTTTCATCATTGAAGTTGAAACCTATAAGTAAAATTAAGCTATGCAATGAAGACCTAATTCATCCTAATGAACATGTTTTCTCACCCTAAAAAAAGTGACAAACTCACAATTAAAAATAAAAAAAGAAAATAAAAAAAGGGTCCTAAAAAGTTAATAATTTAGAGCATGGAGTCCTAACTTCGAAACATGGTTGATATCATGATAATCACATTGTTTATATTTTTTTGTCTCATTTTTGGGCTCTTATATTTCTTTTTTCATTTTTTGGGTACTTATATTGTTGTCTCATCGAGGGGGGCTTCCTAAAATATCTCAACATGTTGATAAATTTTAGGAGTTTTTATATGCATGAGGTCCCATATATTTTTTTAATAATGAATACAATTAACAAATTTAAGCTTCGAACATTTTCAACTATAAAGAGGTTTATTTGTTTATAAAATGCCTATAATTTTTTTAACTATTTGAGATTTATTTGTCTTAATGGAGATAAAGTTGTAAAGCCTATAAGAGAGTTAGACTTGTCATTTCTGCCTTCTTCATTTCGATCTTTATCCTATTAAAGGTGATGATGAGCTTTATCAACTTCTCATGAATCCTCTTGGTGAGTATATTATACCAAGAATCATTTGTCAAGATATTTACATGTTTGTCCCCAATGTCTCTGAAAGTATCACGCTCCACAATGTGGTGTTTTTTTTATTCCACTATCTTGATAATGAAAAAAAACACATCCTTTCTTCTCATGCTTCTTTCAACATTTCAAATTGTCTCATTTCACATTGAAATTAATGAGAGATAGTTCTTAATCAAGTGATAAGAAATTTGGCTTTCCATGGCATACTAGCCCTTAAGTATGATTTTTGATGATGATCATGTATGTGGGATTGAACACTTCAACATGATAATTCTTCTTCCTCCCTAACACTTTACCCCATCTACATTTGACAAACTTATCCACAACAAAATCCTTTTTTTCTATGCTTTTCATGGGACATGTATTCAAAAAGATATTGCATTTTTTCATCCACTATTGTTTTGTTTCGTCGAAATCTTCTTTTCCCAACTCTAAATATATTCAAAAAGTATAAACTTAATTGTCTTTTGTTCGTTTCACTTTATCATTTTCATAAAATGTATAAAAGTACATTTAGCTTTGAATTTAAGTTTTAAATTCATGTTTACAAGAAAAGAGTTTTGAAGATCTAGAGAAGTTCAAGTTCATTCCAACATTGGCACATAGGCACTAGCGAAGGTGTCATCGTGATCTCTAGTGTTGTTGTAAGTAGAGTAGAACAAGTATTTACAACATGGCACACAATCCTTCACACCTTCTTCCACCAGGTTTTCTTTTATTTTTTGATTTCGCAATTATAGACAACTCACAATAATCTAGTATTATTTGCATCACAAGGAATATGTGTTGTGATGGTTGGCATAGAGCTAATAGATAGGTGCATAGGATCAAAGGCATGGGTGACCATAAAAGGCAACAAGGAGCTCATTGGGACTCTTAGGGGCTTTGACATTTATGTCAACATGGTTCTCAAAGATGTCACATAATAGTTAGTCACTTTCACACCTTCATTTTTTTCTTTTCTTTTAAATGCTTGTCAATTTGCTTATATTTGTGGGTATTGTTGTGGTAGCAACAAAAATAGAATGATAAAACTCTCTTAGAGATTTGATATCAATGGAGTGTAATCATTTCTACCACAATTAGGGTTTTGATTGAGAAATCCTTGTTCTTTTTGAGGTATAATGGATATTAACCAAATTCTAATTTGGTGTAGGAGACTTATGTCGTGGAAATGGTAGCAGATGGTTTTCTATTTTCCTTATATATTGTCAAGTTTTGTTTACATTTGGTGGAGCTAATTTTATGATATTGACAATAACTAAAAGTTTATTTCTTTCAACTACTGACTTTGTTGCTAGTCTTTCTTTTGTTGCTTGTAGGACCTTAATTTTTACCAATCCTCGTAAAAATTGGGGAAGGTTATGAGTATTTATTGAAGCATAGGGAATGCCTTTGAAGGGGTTGTTTTGTGGGATAATATTATATCATATTATTATGCAAAGTATGCTTACACCACACTCCAAATATTAAAACCTTTGTAATGCTCACTGTAACCCATTAAACATTGGTTAAGTTCTTAAAGTCTCCCCTTTTACTATTATATCACAACCTTGTTGAGTATGTCATCACATTAATGCAAGGTCTCTATATTCAACTTCAACTCCCACCCCTCTCAACTTGTATTTTAATGAAAAAAGAAAAAAAAATAGAGAAAAAGTATTTTTTAAATTTACAGACATTTTAATTATATATAGATATAGAGAGTAACAAAAATGAGAGTTTATGCCATCAATTTTGTAATATGGATTTTGTCATAAATTGCATTGCATAATTCATACTACATAGTACATAATTATACATGATAACTAGTGGAGGTGTCATCATGATCTCCATTGTTGTTGTAAGTAGAGTAGAACAAATCTTTACAACATGGCACACAATCCTTCACACCTTCTTCTATCAGGTTTTCTTTTATTTGTTGTTTTCACAGTTATGGTAGCAAACGAAACAAAATGGTCATTTTTAAATGCAAAGATGCAGTTGGTATTATGGATGACTTTGTCATGTGTTGCATTGGTTTTGTCATTGATGTCAACACTTATCTTCTTGGATGTTTACATTATGTTCACCAGTATGGTTAGTGGCTTATGCACAGTCACCGATATGTGTTCACCAACAAGTTATATTGTTCACCGACAACGATGATGACTTGTTATCATTTGGAGATCATTTGGTTATGTCGAAAACATGGACTAGAAGTTTGGATTTGGTGTTTTGCTTATTGGTCTAATCGGGTTGACAAATTTGCCTTTATCGACAGATAGGTCTAGGTTATGGACCGGTACTCCAAATCAACACGACACGTTATGGAGATTGTTTATTGATTGGATATTGTGGTAAATGTATTGAGTCGACATGTTGTATCGCATCAAGACTTATTTGTAATATCTTTAGTGAGCCGACCTATACATTTGGTCTTAGGTTTTGTATAAATGATTGTAAAATCTTATTGAAGATCAAGATGTGGATGTGGATATGGTCTGAGTGTATTCGAATATTGAAGAGCGAAAATAAGCAAATCCTTATGCGAATCACACAGACATTATTTGAAGGTTGAAGGAAGGTTATGAAGGTGTTTTGACACTCATGTTTAGAGCTTAACCGGTATTGAATCCAGCATTGGAGATGCTATTTTGAGCAGTACATTATCCTTGGATTTAACCATCCAATTGTGTAGTCAGTGTGACTCCTATTTTGTGATTGAGCAATGAGCTCTAGGCAGTTGGCATTTCTACATGTGCAAACCCCATTTGTATACACATACTATCTGCAGTAGTATCATCTGATTGTGGGTAAGGTTTCCCACTGTGGTTTTTCCCTTACCGGGTTTCCACGTCAAAATCTTTGTGTTATGTGTTGTGGATGTTATTTCTCTTTATGTTTTATGCATTAAGTTAAACCGGTACTGCTACATCTGTTAATTTGTTTTACCGACATTTAAGTTTAAGTTGGAATAATTTGCATTTGGATTACAATTTATTAACAACAGGTTCACAACTGATTCACCCCCCCCCCCTCTCAGTTGTCCTTCCCGGGACCTAACAAATGCCACTTTTGACAACCAAAGAGGAAAAACTAACTTTTTAAACAAAATGAAAGTGTAAAAGGTCAATTGAAGACAAAAGGCAAATATAGGGAGCAAATGGAAGGTTCTAAATGATAAAAAATTGGAGCTTTACCTTGGAGACACATGGTCGATCAAACATAATCACGTTAAATGCTTTAAGCCACCACTTTTGACAATAATCAAATCACCAGTGTGAATGCATGTTATACACATA
Organism: Cryptomeria japonica; assembly: GCF_030272615.1. Taxonomy (NCBI): domain Eukaryota; kingdom Viridiplantae; phylum Streptophyta; class Pinopsida; order Cupressales; family Cupressaceae; genus Cryptomeria; species Cryptomeria japonica. The sequence continues at coordinate 318,236,206 of NC_081407.1, read as the reverse complement.
AACAAAGTGAAAAATTATAATTAAAGGGGAAAAACTAAAGTTTTAAGAAAACAAAGCACAATTGATTAGCAAATGACAAGTGCTAAGTAAACGACATAAGATGAAGGTTCTAAATGGTCAACAAATAGATCCTTACCTTAGAGATACATGGTTGATATCATAAAATCAAATTTTCAATATCTAAGTTGCCACTTATAAGTATAATCAAGTTATGCAACGAACACCTAACTCATCCTAGTAAATATGTTTTCTCTACCTAAACAAAGTGACAAACTCATAATCAAAAAAGAAAAAACAAAGAAAAAAGGGTTCTAAATAGTTAGTAAAGAGTATGGAGCCTTAACTTGGAAACTTGGTCGATATCATGAAAGTCACATTTTTATGTCTTGTTGGCTCATTTTTGGGATCTTCTATTTTAACTTTTTTCATTTTTTGGGTACTTAAGTTGTTTTCTCATGGAAGGGGGCTTCCTAAAATATCTCAACATGTTATTGAGAATTTTTAGGAGTTTTTATAAGTATGAGGTCCCACATAATTTTTAATAGTGAACATAATAAAAAAATTTAAGTTCCAAATATTTTCAACTATAAGAGATTTATTTGTCTTAACAAAGATAGAAGTTGTAAAGCTTATTGGATATCTAGTCTTATCATTTTTGCTTTCTTCATTTCAATCTTTCTCCTATTCAAAGTGATGACGAGCTCTCCTAACTTCTCAAGAGTCCTCTTGGTGATTACATTAGACCAAGAATCAATTGTTAAGATATTTACATGTCTATCCTTACATGCTTCTTGACGATAATCATATGTAAAATTAAACACTTCAATATAATACTTTTTCTTTCTCCCTGCAATCATATTCACTTTGACAAAATTATGCATAACAAAAACCTTTATGAAACATGCATTCATAAAAATATTCCATTTGCTCACCAGTTAAATATTTTGCTTGATATATTCTATTTCCTTATCCATTGAATCCAAATTTTCTTTCCTTAACTTGAAATTTCATAAAAAGACTACCTTGGACCATATAAATTTAATTTCTTTTCATTCATTTCACTTATCATTTTCAAAAGCGTGTAAGTTGCAAATTTAGCTTTGAATGTAAGTTGCAAATTTCGCTTCATGTTTACAAGAAAGGATATTTGAAGATCCATAGAAGTTCAAGTTCTTGCCAACAGTGGCGCAAAGACGCTAGTGAAGGTGTCATCGTGATCTCCATTGTTGTTGTAAGCAGAGCAGAACAGGTCTTTGCAAGATGGCTCACAATCCTTCACACCTTCTTCCATCAGGTTTTCTTTTGTTTTATGTTTTCACGGTTATAGACAGCTCTTAGCAATCCAGTATGGTTTGCATAAGGAATGTGCTGTGGTGGTGGGTGCAGAGCTAATAGACAGGTGCATAGGATCAAAGATATGGGTGATCATGAAAGGCGACAAGGAGCTCGTTGGCACTCTTAGGGGCTTCGACGTTTATGTCAACATGGTTCTGGAAGATGTCACAGAATAGTTAGTCACTTTCACACCTTCAAATATGTTTTTCTCTTTTAAATGCTTGTCAATTTGGTTGTATTTGTGGGTCTTGTTGTGGTAGCAAGTAAGCCAGAATGATGAAAGGCTCTTGGAGATTTGATATCACGAGTGCCATCATTTCAACCGCAATTAGGGTTTTGATTGATAAATCCTCGTTCTTGTTGAAATATAACGGCTGTTTTCACTCTTAACCAAATGCTAATTTGTTGTACGAGACCTATCTTGTGGAAACCGTAGCAGATGGCTTTCCATTTTCCTTCTATATCGCCGTGCTGTTTAGGTTTAGTGGAGCCAATTTTATAATACCGGTAGAGCCGAAAGTCTGTTTCATTCAAATGCTGGCTTTGCTGCTGGCCTTTTTGTTGTTGCTTGTAGGACCCTTTTTTTCCTTAATTTTGGTAATAGTTGGGGGATGTTATGAGTATTTTAATGAAGCATGTAGAATGCCTTTGAAGGTATTCTTCCGGATAATCTTAGATGATATTATTATACGAAGTATGCTTCGACCACATTCCTTAGATTAAATCCTCAGAAATGCTTACTGTATCCCATTAAATTCTGGTCAGGTTCTTAGAGTCTCTCCTTTTACCATTACATCACAACCTCGTTGACTATGGCATCTCATTAATTCAAGGTCTCTGTAATCAAATTCAACTCCCACCCTCTCCGCCTCTTTTGTAATGAGAAAATGTAGAAAACAGAGAAAAAACTGTTATCTAAATTTAAAGACATTTTGATTGTATATAGATATAGAGAGTGAATAAAAATGAGAGTTTATACCTTGAATTGTCATTAATTGCACTGCACAATGCATACTGCATAGTACATAATTATAAATGATAATTATATATAATAATTTCAAAATCTATATTAAAATAAAAAAACATCAAGTGAAAATGCTGAAAACAATTCTCTTTAGGATTAAGATTAGGATTTTTTTGGATTAAAAAAGTCCTAACCCGATCCTTAAATGCTAAATTTTTGTTTTTCAACATTTAGGGTTGGGAGCTAGGCTCTTTTATGCTAAAAAATGGCATATTCTTTTGATCCAAAAGGATTTTGAAAACATACAAAAATAGGAAAACAGGAATAGAGAACAAGTTTTAGATTCAAGGACAAGTGTTTGGTAGTGTTGAAGACTATACTAGATACAAATGACAACGGAAGTGAGCTTGAACCTATACCATAACATGGGTGCGCTACTGTCCACGCTTGTGCCGATAATAAATCTTGGGATTCAAATTGCACAATCATCAATTTAGCATCTAGTGTTTGTTGATCTTTACCTAGGGCTCGAAAAAAGTCAACTATGCATTAGAAAAAACTATAAATAAAACTTGTTTGAGAGCATTCAATCATCGATAGTCAGAGAAGTTGGAATTGGTGTATTTTTGTTCTTGTAGGAGAAATAAGCAAAAGTAGACGGCAAGATTGCTCACTTGTTATAATAATCTCTTTGCAATGTAATAAAGGAGGTTAGCAAGGCACTCTGTCACTACCAAAACTGATTTTTTCTCCACATTGAGGCTTTTTTCAGATAAATCCATGCGTTGTGAGTTGTTTCATGTTTATTTATGTTCAAAGCATAGTAATTATTCTCTTAACAATACGATCTTTTCATTTGCAAAGCAAGTGGGAGATTATTAAATATCCTAACTGATTTTTTAAACTCCAAAGTAGAGTTTATAGGTTAATTTTTGTATCGAAGCGGTTTTAATCATTTATAGATTTATGAAAGGATTTTGCATGATTGTAACAAGAGCTACAAGTTCAATCATGCAGGATTTGAATGCATGTGTCACAACATTAAAATGCCACATTAAAGGAATAATAAAAAAATTAAGAATGAAATCACAGAAAATCAGGAATGATTTAGGCAACAACAAGAGCACATGAGTAGGCAACAAGGTAAAATGGAAGATGAACAAACTTTCATCCGTGAGTTGCTTAAAGTAATAGCAAATAAATTTTGTATTATCATGGATGATATGAAAGAAGATTTTTTAAATGAACCTAATATAGAGTCATAAATTTTTTGTCTATTTAAGATTGAAAGAAAAGTAGAAATTAAGCATTTGAATGGACAAATTAATGCAGAAATATTAGAGACATGGATTAAGTTGTTGGAAGTCTATTTTAGTTGTGCAAAACTAAATGGAGCTCAAAGGGTTAATTTTGTATGTCTTAAGATGATTGATCATGCGCTTGAATGATGGGAGGCATATGTTGCAAATTGTAAAAAAAGAAAAAGTCAATAGTTGATAAATGGGAAGAACTCATAGAATTAATAAGAAGATATTTCTATCTTGTAGGACACAAGGCAGATCAAAAAATAAAATGGATGTATCACAAGCAACAGAGTGGTCACATTGTACAGAATTAGACCATGGAATTCTAGCAATAGGCTATGGTGAATGGCATGGATCTTGAAGAGGAGAATATGATGAGAAAAAATCGTGAACTCTATAGTCACATACAAAGGAGGGTGGTTACCACTAATCCAAAGGACTTGGATGAGGCATTTGTCCAAGTATACTATGTAGAGGAGGAGTAGAAGATTTATGAGGGAGATTCAATTAAATTCAAAAGGAAATATAAAAAAAATGGAAAACAAAGAAAGCGAATACAATAGTGCACAAAGAGGATGACAACAATGATATAAAGGACACAACAAATCATTGTAGTCATTGCAATTTAGATGGGCATGTAAATTCAAAATGTTGGAAACTTCATTTTGAACTAAATCCCAAGAATAAGGGTAAAGAAATGATACAAAGAAACCTATGCTTACTATTTATAAAGGTGAAATGGAAATATAAGATGGTTCAAATATAAATGATGAACTTGGATGCATGACCACTAAGGAAAATGAATTTGAAGAGATGAAAACACTTTTTGTCTTGGAATTACACGCTAAAAGAAACAAAATTAATGCTTGGCTAGATCTAGGGTTTCACCATATAATCTTATTTCAAAAAATTTGGTTAAAAGCCTTGGGATTAAAATGGAGGAGCATCCACATCCATACTCATTAGGATGGGTTAAAAGAGCTGTAGAGCTACAAGCAAACAAAATTGTAAAGTAAAAATTGGGATAAATCCACAATACATAGATGAGATAGAGGCCGATGACATTCCCCTTGATGCTTTTGATAATGTTCTCGTTACTCCATATCGTTATGTAGGAGTTGCTATAGTCATGAGAAGAGCTAATATGTATAGATGGGTCAAAGATGGGGTCAAATATATAATCAAAGGACACTAGAGTGGGGCCAAAGTAGCTACGACAAGTGCCAACCAAGCAATCAAATAAATTGAAAATACTAAACAATTTTTCTTACTTTTGCTAAAAGATAAGAATGAAGATGGGATTAGCATTTCAATTGTGACTAATTCAAAATTGGAAGGCTTTGATGAAGTCTTGTCATCTTCTCAAGAAGTGTTTGTAGAATAGAAGGGTTGCCACTGAGTATGAGATTTAACTTCTATCAAAATATGCTTTACCAAACGTTGGCTTGTATAGGCAATCCTTATTGGAGAGTAACTAGATCAAGAGGTAGCCACAAGAGTTATTGGAGTAAGTGGTGATTTGCCCTAGCGTTTCACCTTGTGGGTCACACATAGTGATGGTGTGGAAGAAAGGTGGTTCTTGAAGAATGTGCATATATTATTGGGCTTTTAATAAAGTTACTATTGAGAATAGATGTTCCCGCTTGAGGATAGATGACTTGCTAGTTCAACCTAGACATGTTAAGTATTTTACTAAGTTGGATCTTAAGTTTGGTTACCATTAGGTGCAATGAAAGAAGAGAACAGTTGGAAAACTGCTTTTAAAACAAAGAAAGGACTTTATAAATGTTTAGTATTTCCTTTTGGCTTGAGTAATGTGCTTGCTACTTTTATGAGAATAATGAATTCTGTTTTATGGGAATACACATACAACTTTGTGATAGTCTATCTAGATGATATTTGAATATTTAGTACTACATGGGAAGAACATTTAATCCACATTAGGCAAGCCTTGCAAAGGTTAAAAGAACAACTATTATGCAATTTAAAGAAATGTGAATTTGACAAAGAATCATGGGTATATTTAGGGCATGTTGTAGGAGAAGGAGAATTAATATTTAGACCCATCTAAAGTTGAAACAATTGTAAATGGGTCTACACCAAGAGTACCACAGAAACTAGGAGTTTTGTAGGGGCTTCACAATTCATGAGAAAGTTTATTCCTTCATTTTTCCTATATAGCCGCACCTTTACATCAAATTGCATCAGAAGGGAGGAACTTTAATTGGTGTAATGAACAAAATGAAGTATTTGAAACATTAAAGTATTAAATGATTCATGCTTCTTAGGCAGAAACAGGTGCTAGTGATATATGCAATGGGCACCATCTTGCTTTAAGGTGGCAAACCTATATGTTATTATTCAGAGGTAATCACTTAGCAGTTAAGGTTATGCAAGTTATTTTGTCACCTTGATCTGTATTCTGACGCCCGGATAGGTAGCAAACTGTTTCAAACAGTTGAGATAGGTGTGATGTCCTTCTACACCTACTCTCTACTTCTTTTACAAGGCACAGCTACCTTCTAAATATTTGCAATGAATTATAACTATGGATGCTTTTAACCAGAAAGCAATTAAAAGTAGAGCTTTTAACTAGAAAGCAATCAAAGGCAGAAGACTAAACTATTTAAAAGAAATAAATGGAGAATCTTCCAATCGATTCTCACTCATGCGTAACTTTGGAAATCAAAACATTACTGTCATTCAATATCTATGCAAAGATAAACACTTCATGATGATAGAACAAGTAAGGATAAATCAGTTATTCTAATATTCCATCACAGAAAGCAGAAACAGAGATGCATTCAACATACGAAGAATGAATTACGCAAGTTATGATAAATAATTATTTGTGTTAGTTCACACTTTTAAAAATGGAGCCACCGTTTTTCTGTTAAAGAGACTATTGTGCATCATCAACCTCTACAATATTTGCAAGCACAAAGTAAATAACAACGAACATGACATTGCAAATTAATGGGTTTTCTTCAACAATTTAATTTGGTAAGCAAGCAAGAGAGTATTAAATTTTTTAATTGATTTTTAAATTCCAACATAGGGTTTTTTGATCATTTATATTTATATTTTTAAACAAATAAGAAGAATTTATTAAAAAAATAAATCTAAACCTAAAAGATGAAATGTCAAAACAAGTTTTTGGATATTGTTGAATGCTAGCTTGAAATCAAGATGAAACTCTACAGTTTGCATCCTACAGCCACATAAATCTTCAAATCCAGCTCAAAGAGTTTTTGATTCCTCCAACTTATCCATGCAAATGCAGAAAGAAATTAAAAAAACATTATAAAGTCCTGAAAATCACCAGATCCAGCTTGAAAATGTTTGGATTCCTCCAAAAATACCATCCAAATGTGAAGGAAAAACAACAAAAACAACATTTGTTTGTCCAAAAAATTGTCCCAACTCGTAAAGGACTGGTCAAATTCATGATTTTTTATGTACTGGATGAGTTTGTTCCATTTCTTTTTAATTTGTTGGTAAAAGTTGTCAAAAAATTGCATGTTGAGTCACTGTTTAAATCATGATTTCCATTGTCGAAAAAAGGGCGAAATTTCTGGTTCTTGATTACTTGCAATTTCTTATGATTTTTTTGCAGTTTTTCTATGTTCCTTGGGGATGTGTTGCAACATATTTTGACATGTTCTTATACTGGAAACGTTCTGGGGATACCTTGGTAATGTCCCTCCACCATCCTAAGTCAAACTTATTTTCCTCTGATGTCTTGAGAATGTGGGGACCTAATGGGGATGGTCGGCCATCCCTGAATGGCCTCGGATGTCAGTGACATCTCTTGACTGTCCAAGGGGATGGCCAGCCATCCCTTTGCAGTTCCACTTAAATTAAAAAAAAATAAACGCCCAAAACAAATTAAAAAATATTTTATTCTTCTTTAGGGGGCCCACACCACTCTCATACCTAAATGAGAGATTTTGGTCTGCAAAACAGCAGAGTGTCCAGATCCTTTAAGTTGCGTGGTAGTCACACATTTTAGGGTTGACTTTGCAAGATTTGAAGACGGTTTTTAGCCATTTTAGTTAGCAACATATCAGGGCTTCATGATAAAATCAGGCAAAATAATACCTAGGACTTTAAGCATTATTTTTACCTCTCAAGGTGATGTTTCAGTCACAAGAGGGTGCCTTTGTATTCCTCGAAACGACAGTTTTTAGTTGTTTTTGTGGGATTGCAGGTTTACATCTAACGACAAAGATTTTGGTCTTATTGATGCAACCTCGTTTCCAATCTCAATACAAAGTTAGGAACATGTTGTCGCTTGTGTCAACCACTACAATCACGGGATAAAGGAGATAGGCTCATTGGTTGCATAAGTTCTTGTCAAGCTCAGGGGTAGCAGCATACTTTCTATGTTTTTTTGTCATTTTGTAGTTAGAACTGCAGCCATTGGGCATTTTATTTAAAGGTTATCTATTAAGGATATATATTGTATATGATGAATGCCTTATCAATGTTATCATATGAATATTTGAAATTTTCTTATATTTTTAAATTTCCCCATTTTTCAAAAGCCACCCCCTGCCATCCCCTAAAATGGCCTCTAATAAATCCGTTCTTGGAACGTATCTTCCAAATGCCGCCCTAGAAGCTTGGTGGAACATAACAGTTTTTGCTTCTATAACCAAGAAACCTACGAGAGCTGATAGAGGACCTGAATTTTATCTATTGAATTGTAGAAAGGTTTATGATCCATGCTAATGGTGTCTGTTATGCTCATGCAATTTATTTAGCTTAAATGTGCTACAGAGGAGAAAATTCAAAAGAAATATCAAGTATTGAATGCTCACAAAATGGTTTGACTGGGAAGTGAAGATGTCCTTTATAAGATAACAAACTACATATAAATTTGGAAACCTATCTTAAGAGGGGTCGCTATATTGTAATGATGACTTTTGAAGGCAAGTTTCTTGGAAGCCTGCTATGAAGGGGTATGGGGTAGTCTCATCTGAAATCATATTGCCTTTCAAAAGATGTGAAAAATCTGGGAGAAAACTTCTGAAAAAAAGTTTAGAATTTAACTTTCATGAACTCATTGATGGAAACGGCATTATTCTAAATCTCATTTTTAAGTGATTTTAATCAATCTTTAATGAATACTGTGACTCAAAGAAACTTTCAAAATGTGTAATGCTTGAAATCATGGGTGAAATATATCATTTTTCTGCATATAAACAAGGCTGACAATGTTCTCCAAGGATTACTATAATGTAATATTAGTTTCTCGGTTGAAGTGGTCTTTGGTTATCTACTGTGCATTAATATTTAATAAGATCATGGTTTTTACCTTGTTTGTTATCTACTGCCCATACCCAAGGAGGTTATGGTTTTTACCTAGAGGAAATTTTTAAATTAAATTTTCTGATGGTGGTTGAACATGGTCAATCTTCTCTTCATCTCCTCTTGATGTGAGTTATGTTTATAATGTATATAGGTGGGAGTTTTTTATCTAATTTATGTAAGTATTACCATAATGATATTTTTCATAAACAGACTAAGTCAGGCCTTAGCCAAAAAGGATTGTAATTTGGGATTCCAGATTGAGCTACAAGTCCTTCATGTTGGACGGCCTTGTAAATCTCATTGCCTTATAACTTTAATTTGATTTTTTGATCTATTGGCCAATCCGCCTATCTGCAAAAGTCACTATTGGTTCCCCCTTTTGTTTGGCAGTTAGCGGTAGCTGTAAGGCATCTAAGCCAAAAGTTTTCTAGTCATGCAAAAAAAAGCAACAACAAATCCTGTTGTACACCCAGACGCAATGTGGTCTGAGGAGTATATTATGGTATATTTTGTCCTCAGGTCTATGGTTTGCATCGTAATGTATTAAGAGGATGATGTTTAGGGTACTCATGTTTATGTTAAAATGTAATTAGGGTTTGAAAGGCCTGCAAGGTTTGAAAATAAATTTCCAAGGGTTTCCTAGGTGAATTTCTGTCTCTCTTACATAGCTACAAGACTCTGACTTGCCTCGGACTCAGCAAGCTGATTTTTTACTCGGATTAAGACTCAGCGCCTAGACTCAGCAATTTCGAAATAATAAATAAACCTTAAAGAGACAATAACCTCATCAAATAGAAGCTACTTTGATCACATATACAAGTATACATCGATCAAATACCTATAAACACAAATTTTAGTTGAAGGAAATAACACATTTAGATATACAAATATTATCAAATGTATACAAAACTCATGGAATATGAAATCCATGGCATCAAGACAAATAATCAAAACAAAAATTATATGGCTTAGAGGAGGTTACATTACTCATTACAACATCACATCAAGTCATGTATTGGCGTCTAAGATAGGTCCTGGATGATGATGTAACCATGATATTTGATCGTTTCTCAATGACTTGTGTGTATATTCAATTGAAGACTTTGTTATTAATTATTTTTAAGGCTTCAAGACTGCATGATTTGTTGACAAGTTCATTAACAAAGAGGAGTACTTAAGTAAAAAGATTAATTTTTTTGTTCTATTTTGACTCTAGCTAGGATACCAATAGATGGGATTCTTCTATGAGTTTTCTATGCAAGAAGCTCATTAACAAAGAGGGTTATGTTCTATTTTGACTCTAGCTAGGATACCAATAGATGGGATTCTTCTATACGTTTTCTATGCAAGACATGATGATACATTTTGTGTTTTGAAAATGGCCTTTCTTGCCCACTATGACTTAACTTGTATTCAGCAGTACAAGGACTGTAGCATGCGAATTTCGACTATGGCGGTCCTTGTATACTAAACAAGTTGTCCAATGTATGAAACAAGATAATCATGGATTGTGGCTTTGACTGTGAATATGCAGAGATTTGCATCAAGGAATATGCTTTTTGTAGATTTTTATGATCATGATTCATCATTGGCCTATTACTTGCTTAGACTTATAGTTTGATGTGGGGGGGGGGGGGGGCGCAACACCAAAATGTGGTTGAGTGTTAGCTGTCATGCCCAGTCTAAAACCCTATTCACAGTCAACAAACCAATCGCAACACCATTAAATACCTAGGCCTGGGCGATACATGGCATGAGGGTCAACTAGGGCAGGAGGAAGTGTATTGTCCCCTACTAGGAGGCTGCCAATTCCTAAAGAGCAACTTACATTACTACTTATTATGCTACATTAATTACATATATAATAACTATGGTTGCTCATAGTACAACTGATATTGTCCTTATTCAAGCTCTAATCTTAATCCCTTTTAATTCTCAACCTTCGTTGGGGATTTACTTGTCTAGGGCCCAATGGCACCACCTCCATAATGCAGCCCAGATTTCAGGAACATCAGTCCATTCACCCTTGGGGCTCATAATGCAGCCCAGATTTCAGGATCATTAGTCCATTTACCCTTGGGGCTCATCTATTTTTGGGATGGATTTACTCCACCTCTCCCTAACAACACCACACCTCTCCTTATGAAGGGAAGAATTAGAATTGATTAAGTATTTAGACTCTGAATATATTGATATCTCATTGTACTATGAATGTATTTAAAATTATGTATGTCTGTCATACATATTGCAGTCTATATTAATATTACTATTAAATTCTGCAAGAACATTATCAGGCTTCATATATTAAGCATACACGGTAAGCACATCCCCATGCATACCACCAAGAACAAGGATGTGTTCTGATCTGATCTGATCAATGGTGATGTCACTGGATGTTTTTGGCTCCTTTCCTTTATATCTCTCGATGCGAGGGAGAGGTCACACCTCTTCATCATGTATTCCCTTTGGCAAGAGACACCATTAGCACCCTTTGAAAGAGTGCAACTCTTCATTATTTCTGCCCTTTGAAAGGGACACAACCTTTCACAATCAGATCTGCACTTCTTATTTAAATCAGATCCGCACTTCTGATTCCCAAATTATCCCCCCTCAAATGAGGTTCTGTTCTGCCTTTTATATCTCATGTTTGAGGGAGTCGCAACTTTTCATTTTATGTCTTTTGACCTTTCATTAACTTAATTAAATTTTAATTATATTCTTTTATATTTTAGTTTTATTATTAAATTCTATTTCAAAGTGGGGACATTACAGAAGTTAGGGCCGACCTGCAGTAATAACAATGAATTGCTAATAAAAATATATATAGAAATTGCTGTGACTATTTAAGGGCCGACCTAGGGCAACAATAAAATGCAGCATAAATAAATAAAATTAGGCAATGAAATATATATTAGGGCTGACCTGTATAAAAGAGATTAAAAAACCAATAAATAATTATTATTACTAATGCTGGCCGACCCAATCAAAGAGAGGTGACCATTGGATAAAGAGGCATGCTGCGGGATATATAAACAAGTCTTTTGGTGGACATTAGAAAAACCATTTATGGAACATTCTAATTTCTGAGTTCAGAGCAGACATAAAGGAAGACAATGCAGAGGACCAGACCTGAACCATATTTAACCACAGTCAATAATACTCTAGATTAGTGGTATGCATGGAGGAACAGCTGGAGGTCCCATAGACAGCAAGCAGATCTGATCTGAGCCATAATATTCTAATTCCATCTGGGCAAATTACAAGGTAATCTAGAAAAGGGACATTACAAGTGGTATCAGAGCACCATTCCTGCCAGCCTAAGGGAATAGAGAGCAGGTTGTGATCATACCATAGAGATTGTATTTGAAAGAAAAATATGATCAGCAAATAAGAATAAAAATGTCTTTGTGGGCAAGCGTTTGAAGATCCAAATAAGTGTTTTCAAATCTGTTGTGCATCATATTTGTGACCTGCAACAAAGTTCCACGAAGTTGGGTGTGTTGGAAGGTTGTTTTGAGTCTTGACAGTGCTGGGCCTATTCCCTGCATTTTGGCTTCGTCTTGGAGCTGTTATGAGATGCACGGATGAGTTCTACGAGGTTTTAAAATATAGATTTGCCCTGTAACAGATGTGTGACAGATCTGCAATCTGGTATTCTTGCTATACCAGACTTGCAGTGCTCCCTTTCATGCTCCGTATGAAGCTGCAGACATTGAGGTGATGCTGGGAAATTGATTTGTTGATTGTTGGTGGCTGTCATACATTTTTCTGCTACAACAGACTTGAAAAAGGGGGGCCTGGTCATATTTGTGAGCCAGACAAGGGTAAAGAGAAAAAGGTGTGCTACAAATGCAAAGATGAATGGAGACATAGAGACATCTGTAATCCAAAGGACCTTAAGCAGAAAAACTTGTCTTTCAAATGTAAAGAAAGATGGGAACCAGGGCATAAATCTGGGAAGAGAAGCCAAACCCATAATACTGAAGCAATATCCGATAAGGAAACAAGAGTTGAAGCAGAAATCTGGTAAGATGAGGGGAAACGGCTATAGTATTCCTCACTAGGTACACCACCTCATATGAGATGGCGGAAGGTCACATGAGGCCAAGAGGGATGGTATATCTGCTCTTGGGCCTAGGGTAGAGGATCTCTTGGGTACCCTATCATGCTTCCTTATCCTAACCCTTTATGGTTGAACATCATTAATGAAATTAGATATATGACTATCATATGATGGAGTTAAAGTTCCTAACCCTAGTTGGAGGAAATAAGCTAGGGAGATGTAGTTACCCAGCCCCCTAGAACCAAGTTAGATTACCCCAATAGATGGATCTGGTCCTGATTGGATGTTCCTGCCTCGTGTGGGCTAAGTGATGAATCGATTACCCCAAGAGATGGATCTGGTCCTGGTTGGATGTTCCTACCTCTTCTGGTCTTGGTTGGACGTCCCCGCCTCTTGAGGGCTAAGTGATGAATTGATTACCCCAAGAGATGGATTTGGTCCTAGTTGGACATCCCTGCTTCTTGTGGGATAAGTGATGAATTGATTACCCCAAGAGATGGATTTGGTCTTGGTTGGAGGTTCCTGCCCCTTGTGGGCTAAGTGATGAATTGATTACCCCAAGAGATGGATTTGGTCCTAGTTGGACGTTCCTATGTCTTGTAGGCTAAGTGATGAATTGATTACCACAAGAGATGGATCTAGTCTTGGTTGGACATTCCCACGTCTTGTGAGCTAAGTGATGAATTGATTACCGCAAGGGATGGATCTGGTCTCGGTTGGACATTCTTGCTGCTTGTGGGATGTGATGCAAAGGGCCATGACTTGGATATTGCATCATATGGGGCTTAGTTGGGTTGGCCAGTCTACTGGCGTCTTTTCGAGTTCCTATCGAACTAAGCTGTGATTGGTTATAGGTTAATTAGCTAGTCATTATGTTTATTGTAATCTGCCTGTTCACTATGTCTACATATATTCATGTGTGTGCTCTGTGTTTTCATGTGTATGCTTCGTGTTATTATGTGTTGCTCCATGTTTGGCATGTCTACTCCATGAATATCTATGATTACTGTAAATGTATTCCTATCATCATGAAGATTCCTATTTTTGGTTGATCTACAATATGAGAATAACGAGAGTGAACTAAAAGATATGAATTTATTTAGGGTCATAGATGTGTGTCTTGCTTCTAATCCTCATTTTAATATGCAGAAAGACTTACCCTCGCTTCTACTCACAAAGATATCCAATGAGCAAACATATGGCCAACCTAATCAGTTTTTAAAAAATACAAGCTGGCCTTGATCCTTCTCTCTAGAAGAAGAGAGAAAACTTGTCTTAAAATTACAAGCATTGCAAATTCTCAACACCTTGATGAAGCTATTCGTATCAACAACTTGTAATAATTAGAGTAGCGCAGGGGAGGTGATTTATGTCATCAATTTTCATTGAAAGAAAGTTGCAAAGATCAAGCCATCTTCCTATTAAGGAATTAACTTAATCATTCCAATTTGAATATTATTTGAGGACAAGCAATTTTTGGAAGGGTAGACTCTCATGCCCTGTCTAAAACCCTAGTTGCAGCCAACAAACCAATCACAACACCATAAAATATCTAGACCTGGGCGATGCATGGCATGAGCGCCGACAAGGGCAGGAGAAAGTTAGGGCCGACCTGCATTAATAACAACGAATTGCTAATAAAAAATATATATAGAAACTGCTGTGACTATTTAAGGGCCAACCTAGGGCAACAATATAATGCAGCTTTAATAAATAAATTTAGGCAATGAAATATATATGAGGGCCAACCTGCATAAAAGAGATCAAAAAAATAATAAATAATTATTATACTAATGTTTGCTGACCTAATCAAAGAGAGGTGACCATTGGATAAAGAGGCATGTTGAGGGATATATAAACTAGTCTTTTGGTGGACATTAGAAAATCCATTCATGGAACATCATTCTAATTTCTGCTTTCAGAGCAGACATGAAGGTAGACAACGAAGAGGACCAGACCTGAACCGTGTTTATCCACAATCAATAATCCTCTAGATTTGTGGTATGCATGGAGGAACATCAGGAGTTCCCATAGACAGCAACCAGATCTGATCTGAGCCATAATATTCTAATTCCTTGTGGGCAAATTACAAGGTAATCTAGAAAAGGGACATTACATTAGCACCCTTTGTGGGGGTCTGGGGGCAGCACCCCTTGTGGGGGTCTGGGGGTAGCACCCCCAGCGGGGTTCAGGGGTAGCACCCCTTGTGGGGTCCAGGGACAACGCCCCTGATATGTTCCGTGTCATGATACAGGGCCGGGTCAAGGGGTGGATCCCCACCACCAAGCCCAAATGAAGACTTTCATGGCCCACACCATTTTCATATTTTTTAAACATCCTAGATGGGCATGTCATAAACCAAACAAGCATTAAAATTTTTTAAGTTAAAAAAATAAAATTAAAATGGCCAAGTCTGAGGCTTGGAACTCGCTAAGACTTGGTGAGTTTGGTGAGTCTACTAGATTATGACCTGATGGTCGAGTCTCCTAGACTTGGTGAGGATGCTTCGCCTCGGACTCTCCAAGTCTTGGTGAGTTTGGATGAGTCCTGTTTTATCAATTGGATTTCCATGTGTGAATCAATCTCAGGTGTGTAGCTGCCCCCATTTATTGTAAAATGAATATATTAATTTATTTTTAGATGTTGAAGGTTTATTGCTGCGTCCCCTTCAAATTCTACAAGCCTGCAGGTGGGATTAGACCTCAATCAATATTCTTAGCTACCACAATCATGCTGTTAAGTGTTCAAATTGGAGATGAGCCAGGAAATAAATTGCTTGGAGAAGAAGTTGATTGGTTCATATACGAGAATGTTGAATTATAGATTGCCATTTTGGAACAAGAGGATGAAATCAACTCTTAGGGATCTCCTAATTTTGCAACTTATGAAAGAGAGGTCGAGGAAGAGGAAGAGGGTCCTCAACATCTCTGTTGTAATCTATATATTAAATCTCACAATACTATTTAAGGGTGTGGTCAAGGTCCACAAATGGTTGAGTAAATTCGTATTGACATTTACGGTGTAGAGGATTTATGTGCAAGAAGATAAATTATTTTTTGCTTTCTAACATTTCGACAATTTTGCCCATACAATTGATCTCAACTCTTAGGGAGACCCTAATTTTGCAACTCATGAAAGAGAGGTCAAGGAAGAGGAAGGGGCCCCTCAACATTTCTATTGTAATCTATAGATTAAAATTTTACAAAATGATTTTAGGGTGTGGTCAGGGTCAACAAATGGTTGAGTAAATTCATATTAGCATTTAGGTGCAGAGGTTCACGTGCAAGAATATAATTTTTTTTGCTTTTTAATATTCTGACAATGTTGCCTAGACATTGGCAGACAAATGGTTATTTAAATGCTCTAATAATGATTTTGCAGATACATTGACTAAGAGGGGAGATCACAACTAGAATAAGCCATTTCATATTCATGTCTTTTCTAGTAGGGTATGATTGTGGAGAAGTGCACAAAAATATTTCAAGTTTTGGGGCCCAAGGCCAAGCTTTCCTCAACTCTGGTGCAGAAAATATACATTTCCAACTTGCAAGCTGAGATCCATACAAAAGTACTATTATTTGAATCAACTTTCTTGCAAAATGCTATGACTTAAGCAAGGAGAAAAATGTATCAAGGCCCGAGAAAAACTATTATTTTTTTTGAATAAAGGGGTAAAAACTTTATTAATAATTAGAAACAAGCATTACATAAGAAGCCTAGAGTCCCCAAGATCCAGGGGAGAACTACAAGCAAATAAAGTCATCATTTGACTTCATAACTATCCATATCCTCAGCAAGGATCCTATGCAAATCCTGACAGTAATCTTGGGAAAGATGCCCCCAACCCTCAACTTTCCATTCATCACCATGTTCTGAAGCCCACTTAGCCAAACAATCAGCCGCTCTATTCCATTCACGAGGAATGTGGATGAAAGACACCTTATCCATCATGGCACTAATCTGCAAAATCTGGTGAACAATCCCTTCCAGCTGCCAGTTAATCACAACCACCTTTTGCTCAATTAGCAGATTAACAATAATCTGCGAGTCCGATTCGCATATAGCCTTACGCCACCCCAATGCATAAGCTCGCTCTAGAGCATAGAGAATTGATAATCCCTCCATAAAATTATTAGCCTGCTGTCCTTTGTGCACTGAAAAGAAGAAAACCACCTCCCCCAAATGGTCCCTACCAACACCTCCAATCCTAGCAAGACCCGGATTACCCCGAGAGGAGCCATCAGTGTTGATCTTTATGAAATCATCCTGGGGTGGCAACCATCTTCCCACCCTTTGAATCTTCTTCATAGCACGTCTGCCTCTCCTGACACAAGCAGAAACAGGAGACAACTCCTGCAAATCCATCCTACTCACAATCTCAGCCTCTCCTCTTTCTAGAGGAAAATTCACCTCACATTTAGCTTCCATCGTCTCCTGGATCATTCCTATTATTCTATACCACACTTGCTTAACTATCAGCCGGACTTCCCGAAAAATCCTCGGGTTCCTCTCTAACCAGATCTGCCAAAGTATGAAAATGGGACCTATGTGCCACACAATCTGGAGAAAAGAGGACAAAGTAGGAGGCTTACCCATACTGTCCAAAAATCCACCAAAGAATCCTTATGAATACAAGGGTGTTTCCACACCCCCCACCAGTAATGCCAGATTTGCATCGAAAAGGGGCATCTAGAGAAAAACTATTATGGGAACTACTAAGAAATCCAAAAAAATTGATAAGGGTAAGGAAGGGAGAGTTGTGAGTCTTCATCTAAATATCCTATCTTCCAAATTCCATATTGTTGCCATAAGTGTTCTCAATCTTGGAGTAAGGACTGTTTTTAACCCCCCCAAAATTCTGCATGGTGACTATCCAAGTTTGAGGTTGAACTTGAGAAAGATGATGCTGTTGAACAACCTGAGAATGCATGTGAACATGAATAACAAGCCATATAAGGTTTAGAAACAAGGAAGTTGTCAATATCTCTTGCTGCCATGATAGGGTCAGATCATCTTGATATCTTTACATTTTTTTTTATATTAAAAGACTAGAGTTTATTAATGGTAAGCGCTGGTAGCACACTTGGAATTTTGCTTAAAAAGTAAGTCTTTGTCTCGACACATATGAAAGCTTCCCAATCCAAGTCCCATAGTACTAGGATATTCATGTTTAGTAGTGACATACAATGTTGTATAGACTAATGCGACCACACCCTTGAGGGCAAGTTTTCTTGTGGTGAACTTTGGAGGAGAGGATGATGTTTTGAGTGTCCAAGGAGAGTTTGACTCTTAGATTGCAAAAAGTATGAAAAAAGGGCATTTTAGCTTTATTGCTCATTTTTACTGTATGGATGTTAACTCCTCTGATCAGCAAACTCAAATCCTTGAAAGTTAAAAGCGGCTGCATAAATTGTGGGTAGCATCCAAAGAGCTCCCAAAAAGTTTTTGATTGGATAAGGGATTGGAGCATATAATTTAATTAGACCCTACCAAATGTTATGCTAGTTTCTCCTTTCATTTATGAATATTTTCAGAAATCAGAGATGAAGTGATTAATGTAGGAAACATTAGAGACTCAAGCTATTGTCCCTAGTAAGAGCCCCCGTGTCAAGCTTGTTTTCTTGGCCAAGAAGAATTATGTGTCTTATTAACTCTTTCAATTATAGAATTTTAAGTCACATTACAAACAAGAACAAATTCCTCCCGACCACGATTCATGATTTTCTTGATAAGCTCCATGGGGCCAAGCATTTTCCAAGATTTATGCAAGGTTAGGGAATAGGCAGATCTCAATACGATTGTAGGATTAAGAGATTACAAACTTCTGAACTCATCAGCGGTACTATTAGTTTAGAGTCATGCTAGTCAATAATGCAATGCTTCTACCACATTCCATCCATTGAAGTAGAAGGTATATAATAGGTTTCTCTGCAAGATTGTTCTTGATTTCTTTTAAAATATTTTGGTTTACAACAAAAAACTAGAAGAACATTTGTGACATATGGATACTGTACTTCAAATATTATCCAGGGAAAGGTAGTATACAGAGGAATTTAAGTTTCAATTTGCCAAGCAATCCCTAGAAGTTTTTTTGCAAACTCTACAAAGATAAAGGCCACATGTGATGGTCTTGTGTGGAAAACTTTCGGGAAATTTTATGGTTTCCAAAGAACAATAGGCCTTTACTACAATTTTGGTAGGAATTTCTCTTCAATAGCCTACCTTAGACAGACCTCCGTAAAAGGAACACTTAATGTGCAATGACCCACAAAATGAGATCCCTGAACTTTTTTGGAGGGGTGAAACTTGTGATCAAAGCACATATTAAGTCTTTTAGATCAAATTCATCTCTAATGAATTCCAAAGATACTCATTAATGTCTAGGGAAACGGATTGACTCACATGTTTCATTAAAAGCCCATGCTTGTTTGTGGATTTGGTTAGAACTGACCCTGACACATGAAATTCAATGTGTTCTTGAGTTATAGGTATAGGTAACTAACAGACTGCCTCCAGAATCCAAGATCCCCATCAAGTGTCACTTGATCAAATGAGATTTAAACAGTTGTCAACTGTTATCTGACTGATCCAAAAACAGTACAGTAGCTAAATGTCACTCAGCCAATGTAAGCATCTTGCATTGGGTCAAGTGCCAATTGATTAGGTCCAATACTCATGCATGAATCAAATGTTACTTGATCATCATGACAATCCTCATTGTTAAGTGTCATTTGAGCAATGTTGGACAGGGAGGCTACAAGACTTCTCTCGATGATTAACCACCATATCTGTTGATATAGGACTGTATTACAGCCCCATTGGAGAATTTGTCACAGCCTTCACATTTAAACAGTATATTTCTTTCACCATAATTCCCTTTGCTTTATATTTCACATCTGCAGGGTATCCATTGTTCGATTAAGGGTTTAGGGTTATACATTGTGGGCCAGGAGGTGGAATTGTCCTTCCATGCTCTTGGGCTTGATCAAGGAGGATGGCCAGCCATCAAGGTGAACTGAGGAACGGAAAGGTAACTGACCCTCCATGTTCTCAGCAAGTCAAGGACAGTCAGCCTTGGGAATTGCCAGTGTGCAAACACTTAAAAAGAAATTCATGATGTGATTTGCTATGAGGAATGTGCTATGATGTATTGATTCCAATATTATTGAAGTTATGATTTATTGATCTAGATATTATGATGTTTTTATGTATGGATTTGAATATTATCATGATATCAGCTCTTAGTAAATGATATTGTTTGCAAGCCTGATATCTGGAATATCCCAAAAGAAACATTACATAACACAACCAAATCAATAGCTCTACATTTCAAATTTATTCATGTTTTTGAGTCAGATCAATCATAGCTACATGACTTAAATTTAGCAATATTTTGACAAGGAAGAAGAAAGACATTTTGCTTGACACTTGACAAAACTCAGTGAAAACATTGGGAATTACTTGGGAAAGAGCTGACAAGTGATAGTTAATGGCCTGTTCCTACATTTTCTTTTCTCATCTCCTCCTCCTATTACGTTCCTTTTTGTTGCCTCCGGTCAATTTTAAATCAGGATACTGGAAAGTGACACTATCTCAGTAATATTGTGTACACTGTATACAGCAACAATTGCCTTGATGTAGAGCTTATTTTGTCATTTTTATTTGCTTAATTGGCTTTAAGATGCCCGATTAGATCCTATGTGATGCTGTTAGGGCCCACCCAGACTTTAGATAAGTTTGGGATTAATTATTGCCCTTCGTGGTTGTGCCTTGTGGCATCATGGGCTTATGGGGTGGTTAAAAAGTCGGCCCAGTATTATCTGATCATAATTCTATTTTAATGTTAGCAACACAAAGGCAATAAAATAATGTATAGGTAAATTATAGGTACAAGCAGCCAATAAAATAGATTTTAAAGAAACAGAAATTGCTTTCCAAGTTACCTTGAAAGAAGAAATTGTTGAGTATAATAAAATTACTAACCAATTCTATGTCAGGTAGTGATACAGTACCTCTGACTGATGTAAGAAGTATTTCTAGTTACACGGTACCTTACCATTACAATCTAAAAGCTTTAAAAAAACCAAAAATTCAGTGATTAGTATTTAAATATCGTGTTGGCTTGACTTTTGTATATATTTCATATTATTTTTTAGCGAGGAAACATTTCTGTAATTACTAATTATTTATTCTTAAAGTTTATGCCTCTCAATGCCTCGACATAGAGGCCATCTCTTCTTTGTCTGACAAATTAAAACAAGAGGGTTTTAGTACGAGCGCATGCATCGCAAAGCACTAGAGCATATCAGAAAGATTCCTTAGAGTTTTTCTGCCCCATTTGGTAATGTCCCCTTTCAGGATCACCCTATAATTTATCCTAGAATCACAAATTCAAATAAACACAGACAATTATTGAAGATACATTTCATAAGGTCAACCATTACTAGGATTTTTAGAGTATATATCCATAATCATTTTAATTGTAGAACACATCTAACTTGTTATTAGGGTTCAACCATAATGGAGTTTGGATAAGGAGACATGATAGGATGCCCAAGAGATCCTCTACCCTAGGCCCAAGAGTGGATTACCATCCCTCTTGGCCTCATGTGGCCTTTTGCCATCCAGATGAGGTGGTGTACCTAGTGAGGTGTCCTATAACTGTTCCCCTTCATCATGTCATCCTATTCACTTCCCTATGATTGGACTCCTTAGTCCAATGGTCAACCATGATAGAGGGTTGAGGTGCAATTACAATAGGGCGTCCTGAAAGTCCTTCCCTTCTAAGCCCAAGGGTGGGGCACTCTTTGCACCCCCTTGGCCTCATGGGACCACCGGTCATCCACCATGAGGTGACATACTTAGAAGAGGACCTCACAACTGCTTCCCCTCCTTGTATTTTCTTACTATCCTTATCATGTTTCATTGCAGCATTTAAACCAACATAAAGAATCGCACAGTATTGCCTGTATTCTACATATACAAGAGATCGCATAATAATATCATATTCCTAAACTGCATACACATTGTTCATAAGGTAGTAATTATAAATAAGATTCATTATGCTGCCTATCACAAGAATTTCATACCAAATCCCAGTTATAATATTAAACCTCTGTATGCCTGAATCTGGTTATCTATATCAGATCTGATCCTCTTCATTGTCTTCCTTTATATCTGCTCTAAATTCAGAAATTAGAATGATGTTCAATAAATTCTCCTTGATTTATTCAGATTATAAGTATTCGAATTTCTGATCTGGTTCTTTATTCCATTCTGCACCTGCTCCTCCATCCCAGTATATTTCTCTTCACAAATACCTCTTATCCCCTCACCAAGGTAGGCAGCCTCTTGAAGGGAGATGCTGTTTCCAAATGAGATGACCCTTCATTATTTTATACCCCTTTCAATGAACACTTGGGCGCTCCATAAGGGTTAGGCCTTGAAGATTTATTATTTAAATTGAGATTAAAAACCCCAAGGTGGGCACTAAACACCAAGGGTCGGCCAACCATGAGTTGGCTCTTACAGCATATGATTATTTCTTAATCAGCCATTGATCAGGTCGGCCCTCCTACTGCTCTTAATCAGGCTGGCCTGAGATTTATTCGTTTATATTTTATTTATATAGAGCCTCGTAATAGGCGATTAACCCAATAAATCGGCCTTCTTATTTCTTGTCTATTTGAGTCAGCCCAGCCCTAGTAAATTGCTAATTGGTTTTAGCTGTAAACATTTTTTTATTATATAGCTTACCTCTTTCTTACAGGGGAGTGTGATGTCCCCTTCTAGTTGACATCTGTCAGCTGAGTAGATTAGCTTATCACTGACCCTCATAGGCTGATGAGGTTGGGTAGAGGGTCCTCCAGAGTTTGATTCACCACCTTTAGAGCAAGCACTCCAGGTCTGGTCTTCGTTTGAGGTCTCCAAGACTCCGTTTGAGATACTTTCTATTTTTAGCAGTCCTGCTATTTATAGCTAGTAGGTTGGGCAAGGACAGATTATCGTTTGGTAGTCTCCAGTTCAGACGGCAGGCATTTCTGATGAATACTTAGAGAGATATTAATATTTAATTATTTTTAATTAAATATTAAATGGCGAACTTTAATGTTTTAATGTTTTAAAAAGTCACTTTAAGTTATAACTTAAGTGAGGGTCTATTTCTCATCAGATGGGGCCAGTTTTTATATTAAATGGAAGATGATTTATTTTTGACACTTCAATAGTAAAAAATAAATAATAAAAGTTAAAACATCATTAAAGGCCAAGTCGCACCTTTCTTGGGAATCGCGCCAACCCTAAATGGAGAAGATTAAAGAAGATTTTAGGTCTTCTTTTTCATTATGCTAAGTTTTGATATTTTTGTTTGGAGCTCTGAGGAGTTTTGGCCTAGGGTTTCAGCAGAAGATTCCTCTGCAGTGATCAGAGGTATCGGTACGGGAAAACGTGGGATTCTTGTGCAACAGCATCAGAGGTTGTGAAATATCAGCTGATCTTGCTCTTTCAGTTGGTTTCATCCAGAAACCAAGATTGGACAGATTGGACAGGGGTTTATTAATTTTTATGCAAAAGATTGATTGCAGCCGCAGAGTCAGAACAGAGGCAGGAATAAGTGTGTGACAGATGGGGGTTTTGTGCATGTACAGCTTGCTGATCTGCGTACCTTTCTTCCTTGAAAGGGTACGATTTTTGCTGAGGAGTCCAAAAATTCCGAAACAAATGCCAAAAGGGATGCCTTGCCAATGTCTTTCCATCGGGCTAACATGTGAGTATTTCGGGTCAGTTTAAAATAAATTGCAGCTTGCTGTCATAAAATCTGTGCATGACCAGCAATAGGAAAATAAGGGTTTTAACAGAATATACTGGTATTTATCAGTTCTTCTCTAGCTTCTTGTTATATTTATTTGAGTATTAAATAAATCATGAACGGATGTAATGAGGGTTTGATCAGTGTTGTTGAATATAAATTGATTTCCGGCAAATACCATTCGTTGCTTTTTGCGCTTAAGATTGTCAAAATTCTCTTTTCTGTCATTATTTGCAAAGAACACACTTGAAACGCAACAGGTTCAGCAAAACGTTAGTTGTCTTAGTTGAGGGCCTTTTGAGGTTCTTACAGTGGTATCAGAGCTAAATCCTGCCATCCTAAGGGTTTAGCAATTAAGTGGTATCAAAGCTAAATCTTGCCATCCTAAGGGTTTAGCAATTACATGTAGTCGCAGGAAACGGGTTCACACAGGTATTACACACGTAGTAGAGCCTTTCGTGAAGGAGAACAGAGTTTTAACAGGCAGTCAGATACCATGGGTGAAAGGCATACAAGTAGTCCAACCAGAGGTCACAGAGCTGAGGATGAGGAGACAAGAGAATTATTTAGGACTATGGCCACTGAGCAGCAGCAGGTTGCTCAGGCTTTACAGGCACTCACCACCATGATGGAGCGTATGAATCCTCCAAACCGAAACAATCAAGAACCAGAGGACAATAGGAGTGTAGCCAATATTCATAGACCTCACAGGGTAGCTACATGCATAGTTGACAGGCCTTCAAGGCCTAATTTTTTGGCAGAAGAACTTGAGGATGTTGCCAGAGCTGAGGCAGAACCTGTCTTTGTTGATAATGTTATGACGGTACATGATGAGTGGAGTCTTCTTCCACTTGATGTGAGGCAGAATCTGAATTTTGATCAGTTCATGAGGCAAAAACGGGAGGTAGAGAGGAATAGGCAAGAGAGGAGGCCTCGTTCCCAACATAGAGATCTTGAGTTTGCCACAAGCAAGCTCACCCTACCTTATTATGATGGCAGCGGTGCAGTTACAGCTAGATCTTGGATCCATAAACTGGATACATACTTCACACTAAGACCCATGATTGAAAGGGATGCAATTAAGTTTGCAACCTTACACTTGGACGGTACTGCACACAAGTGGTGGCATAATGGACTCATCACTCTCCAACATGATGAGATTACCACCTACCAGGAGTTCGCTGATTTGTTAGTTGAGAGGTTTGATAAGAAAGACCCTGAGTCATACTTCCGAGAGTTAGCACAGCTGAAACAAACAGGGAACTTGGAGGTGTATGTTTCAGAGTTTTTGAAGCTGTCATGCATGGTAAATAACATGTCAAATCAGTGATTAGTAGTGTTGTTTATAGAGGGACTCATGGAGCCTTTGAGAGGCTGGGTAAAGGCATTTGATCCCCCAACACTTCCACTCGCCATTAAGAAGGCACGGAGTATGGATGTGACAACCACTCAAAATAAATTTGGGACAAAAGGATCAACATCTTTCAAATATAATAGGAATTTCAGCAAAGGGAAAGAAAAATTAGACTTTAGAAATGATTACAAGCCAAAGCCAACAGCCCCTCCCTTAGATTGGGAGACACTTAACGATTTAAGGCAAAAGAAACTCTGTTTTTATTGCAAGGGTCCATATGATGCCAACCATGACTGTCCTTTGAGGCCTAAGGGCAGGGCAAACAGAGTAATGTGGGCATATTATGAAGATTCTGAATCTGATCATGAAGGTCAGCGTGCTGGTTATGAGAATTTAGAGGCTGAAGATGACACACAGGGTCCTTCGAGATTGGACAAAATGGATGCAGAAGGTGATGAGCACCTTAAGGAGGCACTTCTCACGAGTATTCAGTAGGAAGGGTCATTTAGAATGAGAGGAGTACTTGCTGGTCAGAAAGTTATTACACTGCTAGATACCGGAGCCACACATAACTTTATTGATGCCAGGTTGGTGGAGAAGAGAGGAATCCAAACAGAGGAGTTTGAGGGCATTTGTGTGAGGGTGGTAGATGGTTACACTTTAAAGTGTAATAGGATGATCACACAACTCCCATTACGTGTAAACAATTATGAATTCAAGACTGATTTCTATGTGGTTCAGATGGGAGACACAGATTTGGTCCTTGGTATGAAGTGGTTGCATGAACTAGGCAAGTTTACACTTGACTTGCAGGAGATGGAGATGTCTTTCACCATTGATGAGAAAACACATGTGCTGAAAGCGATTAAGGACAGCAATTTCAAAATGATTACACTCAGGCGGATGGAGAGGCTTGTACGCCATGATCAGACTGAGTGGGCAGCAGAGTGTATGATCATGCCCATACAGCAGGATGCTCAAAAAGTTGAATATCATCCGGACATTCAGATATTGAGAACCAAACATAGCAAGGTTTTCAGTGACATACCATCAGGGAGGCCACAAGATAGGGGTTTTGAGCACATCATTGAGCTAGAGGAGGGAGCGAAGCTAGTAATGATTACTCCATATAGACATCCGAAGCGCCTGAAAGATGAAATAGAGAAAACCATACAGGAACTTCTGGCCATGGGACATATTCGGCCTAGTAAGTCCCCCTTTGCTTCTTCAGTTGTTTTGGTGAAGAAGAAGGATGGCACATTGCGGATGTGTATTGATTACAGGGTCCTTAATAAGCGGACGATCAAAAACAGATATCCCATCCCGCGTATTTATTGATTACAGGGTCCTTAATAAGTGGACAATTAAAAACAGATATCCCATCCCGCATATTGATGAGCTCATAGATGAATTACATGGGGCCTGTTATTTTTCAAAGATTGATTTGAGATCAGGCTATCACCAGATCAGTGTTTGTGAGCAGGATATTGAGAAGACTGCTTTTTGTTGTCATTATGGACATTTTGAGTTTGTGGTTATGCCATTTGGGCTAACCAATGCTCCTGCTACTTTCCAGTCCACAATGAACAAAGTCTTCAGACATCAGTTGAGGAAATCAGTATTGGTGTTCTTTGATGATATACTGGTTTACAGTCGTACTTGGGAGGAGCACCTCAGTCACCTAGATACAGTTTTGAGCATTCTGAGCAGGGAGTCCTTGTATGCCAAGGAATCCAAATGTGACCTTGGAATGACTGAGTTATTGTACTTGGGCCATATTATCAGTGCAGAGGGAGTGCGGATGGATCCTGAGAAGATCTGTGCTATTGTAGATTGGCCTACTCCAGTGAACCTCACTCAGTTGCGTGGGTT
The DNA here is from genome assembly GCF_030272615.1 of Cryptomeria japonica. NCBI lineage: Eukaryota > Viridiplantae > Streptophyta > Pinopsida > Cupressales > Cupressaceae > Cryptomeria > Cryptomeria japonica. Next base: position 318,209,191 of record NC_081407.1, on the reverse strand, counting down.
CTTGGGCCTATGTGGTTTCTACTGCTGTTTTGTTAATGATTATTCATGCCATGCGGCACCTTTGACAGACTTGATGAAAAAGGTTGCCTTCTTATGGACTCCTGAGGCCCAGGAGTGTTTTGAGAGGTTCAAGGAGCTCATGACTTCATGTCCAATACTTGCTACACCTGACTTCTCGAAGTCATTTGAGTTACAATGTGATGCCTCTGGTGAGGGCATTGGGGCGGTGCTTATGCAGGACAAGCACCCTATTGCTTATGAGAGTAGGAAACTCCGTGGACCTGAGAGAATTTATAGCATTTATGATATGGAAATGTTGGCCATAATGCATGCACTGGCCAAGTTTAGATAGTACTTAGTGGGCAGCAAGTTCTGCATTAAGACTGACCACAATAGTTTGAGACATTTCCTTGGGCAGCGTGACTTAAATGACAAGCAACAAAAGTGGGTCAGCAAACTTTAGGCTTACAACTTTGATATTTCCTATATCAAAGGCACACAGAATGTAGTTGCAGATGCCTTGTCATGTCGTCCCCACCTGAATTCTATGGTCCAGATAGCGGAGGATTGGTGGCATATTATAGTGGCAGAGTACGCCAAAGATAGCTGGACTACAGGTGTGATAGAGGGGTCAGTTGTGGACAGCAGGTATACAGTTGTAAATGAATTGATCATTTACAAGAGGAGAGTGTACTTGATCCCAGGATCGGAGTTGAGGAGTAGGGTACTGCGGTTCTGTCATGATGAACTGATAGCAGGACATCCCGGGTTTTTCAAAACCTACACACAGGTGCGTGAGCGCTTCACGTGGAAAGGGCTCAAGGTGGATGTTCTATAGTATGTTAGAGAGTGCCCTGTTTGTCAGCAGAATAAACAGGAGCATACATACCCTGCTGGTTTACTTCAGCCACTTCCAATTCCTGACAGGAAGTGGGAATGTTTGTCTATGGATTTCATCACAGGGTTACCAAGAGCGCAGGGACGTGATTGCATATTTGTGGTTGTGGATCGTTTGACGAAGTATGCTCACTTCTATCCGATCACCACCACTTATTCAGCTATTCAGGTAGTAGAGTTATTCTTCAGGGAGGTATTCAGATTACATGGGTTGCCTCGGACTATTGTCAATGATAGGGACACGTGGTTTTTGAGCCACTTTTGGCAGGAGCTTTTCAGACTCTGTGGGACCGATCTTACACTGAGCACCAGTTACCACCCTCAGACTGATGGCCAGACTGAGATAGTTAACAAATGGGTGGAGGGATACCTCAGGAACTATATTTCAGGGCAGCAAAAGGCATGGGTGAAGTGGATTTACCTCTGTGAGTACTGTTACAATACCACTCACCACATGTCCATTCAGATGACTCCATTTACAGCACTGTACGGGTATGAACCTCCCAGTCTCATTGACTTATTGCTGAGTGACAGTAGGGTGCCTAGTGCGGGAGACATGATACAGGAGAGTCAGGACATTGTGAAGACTCTTAAGGAAAATATAGACAAGGCACAAAATCAGCAAAAACAATATGCTGATCAGAAGAGGACAGAGAGGTCATTTGAGGTAGGAGACATGGTGTATTTGATGTTGCAGCCTTATCAACAGTCTACTCTCAGGAGGAGTGGAGCAGAGAAGCTCAAGCCTCGATATTATGGCCCTTTTAGAGTAACCAGGCATATAGGTGAGGTGGCTTATGAGTTGGATTTACCGGCAGATAGCAGAGTACACAATGTGTTTCATGTGTCACGTCTCAAAAAGGCGTTGGGACACCGTGTTGTTCCTTCCACGGTCTTACCACCCCTGGATGATGAGGGAAAGTTGATACTCGTACCTGAGGCTATCATTGAGTTCAGGGAGAGGAATTTCAGGAGACGAACTATCACAAAATACCTGGTGAAATGGAAGGATTTGCCGGTAGAGGATGCTACTTGGGAGAGCGAGGAGATTTTACAGCATCCGGAGTTGAGATTGCTTGAGGACAAGCAATTTCGGGAGGGGCGGACTGTGATGTCCCCTTCTAGTTGACATCTGTCAGCTGAGTAGATTAGCCTATCACTGACCCTCGTAGGCTGATGAGGTTGGGTAGAGGGTCCTCCAGAGTTTGATTCACCACCTTCAGAGCAAGCACTCCAGGTCTGGTCTTCGTTTGAGGTCTCCAAGACTCCATTTGAGATACTTTCCATTTTTAGCAGTCCTGCTATTTATAGCCAGTAGGTTGGGCAAGGACAGATTATGGTTTGGCAGTCTCCAGTTCAGACGGCAGGCATTTCTGATGAATATTTAGAGAGATTAATTTTTTAATGTTTTAAAAAGTCACTTTAAGTTATAACTTAAGTGAGGGTATATTTCTCATCAGATGGGGCCAGTTTTTATATTAAATGGAAGATGATTTATTTTTGACACTTCAATAGTCAAAAATAAATAATAAAAGTTAACATCATTAAAGGCCAAGTCGCACCTTTCTTGGGAATCGTGCCAACCCTAAATGGAGAAGATTAAAGAAGATTTTAGGTCTTCTTTTTCATTATGCTAAGTTTTGATATTTTTGTTTGGAGCTCTGAGAGGAGTTTTGGCCTAGGGTTTCAGTAGAAGATTCTTTTGCAGTGATCAGAGGTATCGGTACAGGAAAACGTGGGATTCTTGTGCAACAGCATCAGAGGCTGTGAAATATCAACTGATCTTTCTCTTTCAGTTGGTTTCATCCAGAAACCAAGATTGGACAGATTGGAAAGGGGTTTATTAATTTTTATGCAAAAGATTGATTGCAGCCGCAGAGTCAGAACAGAGGCAGGAATAAGTGTGTGACAGATGGGGGTTTTGTGCATGTACGGCTTGCTGATCTGCGTACCTTTCTTCCTTGAAAGGGTACGATTTTTGCTGAGGAGGAGTCCAAAAATTCCGAAACAAATGCTAGAAGGGACGCCTTGCCAATGTCTTTCCATCAGGCTAACATGCGAGTATTTCGGGTCAGTTTAAAATAAATTGCAGCTTGCTGTCATAAAATCTGTGCATGACCAGCAATAGGAAAATAAGGGTTTTAACAGAATATACTGGTATTTATCAGTTCTTCTCTAGCTTGTTGTTATATTTATTTGAGTATTAAATAAATGATGAACGGATGAAATGAGGGTTTGATGAGTGTTGTTGAATATAAATTGATTTCCAGCAAATACCATTAGTTGCTTTTTGTGCTTAAGATTGTCAAAATTCTATTTGCTGTCATTATTTGCAAAGAACACACTTGAAACGCAACAGGTTCAGCAAAACGTTAGTTGTCTCAGTTGAGGGCCTTTTGAGGTTCTTACAGGGAGGCGCATGACACATTTCGATTGTGTATGGGCATGCTAGCAATATTACTTCTTTTTCAGAGCTTAATTATGTTGCTTTGCTGCTGTTAAATCATATATGAAGTGCTATGGGGTTGTGGAGTATCAAGGTTTGAAGAAACTTGTGGCTAAATTCTTTTGTGATATCAAAACCCTTGTACCTGATTCCCTAGGCCAGATCTAATTTGTTTGTACTTGTTGGGTGCTCTCGGGGTAAGTTGCTGCTCTTTCAGTGATTAGCATGTATTTCTAAATTTCTAACTATCCTGAATTGTTGCTCTTGAATACATTAGCTTCCTTGAAATTCTTCCCACAGGCAATGGCTTGTTGACCAAGTATTTGAATGCTTGCTTGTCTATAGATTTCTCAAATGGTGTGGCCAGTATATAATACATGATTTTTTGTAGAGCATAGAGCATTGCTAATTCTTCCGGTTATGTTGTAATGTAATTTCTTTTTGCTGGAGACAACATGCGACTTGCAAAGTGTATAGGGTGAAAATATACTCTCATGGCTGTGCTAATAGGCTCTATTACTGCTCCAGTACCCATCCCTTAAGCATCAATCTGAACATGAACGGCTTTGACCAATCTGAAAGACTAGTATATGGGCATAATGAATTTTTCTTTGAAGAATATATATATATATATATATATATATATATATATATTTTGCTGTGGTGTATCCACAGATGAATTTCGTATGATACCTAGTGTCTCATAAAGGTTGTCCGACTTGTTGGTGGATTCAAGTTCAATATTACACACTCTTTGTTTGAGCTACAAGATTCCGTCACTGCATACAATATATCCTAGTATTCACCAAATAGGGTGGTAAATAAACATTTCTTGAGATAAGAGCAAGTCCCATTGCCCTAGCTATTTTTAACATTAATTTAAAATTTGGAAAAATGCTCTTTTAATGATGGATGTACATCCATATAATCCAAATACACTTAGAGGAATTCATGAGTGAAGTCCCTAAAGGCTACAAGTGATTACTACAATTTTGGAGAACACAACTAGAGCATGTTTAAGTCCAAAAGGCATTACGTTAGAGGAAAATTATCCCCTTTCCATTTCACAAATGATGTCTTTGCATGGTCCTTTTGAACAATTAGTACTTGATGATAGCCACTAAATCTGTTTGTAAAAGACTAGACTGTATCAGCTACAACAACATCCAAAGTTTCAATAGTGAAAAGAGCATGGAGTGGTTCATTAATAGAAGCTTCATTTAAAGTCTAAATGCCTCTAGACAATAATTTGCAATGAACCATGGGCACACACCCCCCTCTCTTGGCCAAAATTCTGGCATTTCTACGTTGGATACATCTCTAGGATGTGGGGACTTGGATGGGACATCCCCCCATTGTCCCATTACTCGCTTTGCTAGCTTGGGGATGTTTTCGAGATGTCTCCCTTGCAGAGGGGATGTTTCTTGACGACGGTTCAAGTTCCAAGGATGAGGGGACCAAGGGCCTTAGTTTGGGGACAACAGGGCAATGGTACAATTACACATAGTACTTCAAAATAGTTATAAAAAGATATATAAGGAATTTATAAGAATTACAATTGAAATCTTGGCAAACTAGTAAAACTACTAATTGTAAACTTAAAAGCTGTAATACATTGTAATAATTGCATTAAACATTTGAATTTTGAAGTGAACATTAATAATGAAAATGTCGAGTTTGAAATTTATATTATATTAAAAATTTCATAATAATGATTACAATGACAAATGTTCAAAATAACAAAGTGGAGTGAAGTGTGGCCTCTAATCATCCCCAAACTCCTCATAAGTATAACTACTAGAATCCACATGCTCAATCTCCTCCAAACGAATACCAACCAGCCTTGCCTCTGTAGCATCATCATCAACTTGTGTTGGCTCCTTTGGCTCTACATTCCACCACGATGCTAGAGTCTCCTTGTACATAAGTGTCTTGTGGTCAATGAGATGCAAGACACTATGTACAACCACAAGTTTCTCTGCCCTTCTAGAGGTAAACCTGTTCCTCTAAGGGAGTGGATGAAGGTATATGTAGACCAATTCCTTTTAGTAGTAGAAACCTTAGATAGAAGACAAATGGCTAGAGAGGTAGTCAAAGAAGTCGGTCCATGCATAGTCCACCACAAAATTGGGTCCTCTTGTGCCATAGTTTCCCTAGCCATCTTGGCCTCCTCAAATAACCGTTAAGAGTGTAAAATTTTGTTCGTTTAGTAAGAATGATGCTGGCCTTTGTAGAACCATACATCTTTTGGACAGCCTTCATGAACCCTATCTTCACCCCAACATCTTATATGGGTGTAATTCTACCAAGCCTTTGCATGTACTACTTCAATTTCAATGCATAGGCCACCTTGTTCAAGGGAGTGTTGAGCATCTCCCATCTTTGATGAATGATTGGCTGAATATGTTCATTGTAGAATTGCAATGTGGGGTCGTCACACAAAAATCTTCATTTGGTGAAGCATAGAATCAATGCAATCATACACCTCTCCAAAGCTAGCTGTATTGGCATCCCCATAACTAATCACTTGGAAGATTGGAGAAATGATAGATACAATTTATTTTGCATCACCCCAAAAAACATCACCCTTCACCACATCTTTTCCCCTACTTTACCTTGGATTTGGCCATTGATTCCATTCTATTGTCATAACCATTAGTTGCAATGTGTCTTACAACTAAGCATCCTCTCCAAGAGAATGAAATACAATGCATATCTAGTCTCTATAGGTTTCGAGAATTCCTTCTTAGAGATGGTCTCAAAGAGTGCATGTGAAGTGTGGTGGTTGCAGATAAACATCTACACATCTCTAGCATATTGACAACTATTTTGATCCATTCAATTTTCTCCACGTCCTTGAGTGCTCTATTCATGGCATGCACACAAGGAGTCCACTAAATATGTCTATAAGCTGCCTCAATTAACTTCTTTTCAACTTTGCACCCAGGGTTGCATCTGTCACTACTTGGACCACATTTTGTAGCCCAACCTCCTTTTTAGCATCTTTGAGGATCTGAAATTGAAAATCGACATCCTTGCAATGCCATGAACAATCAACAACCCTAAGAAAAGAAGAGCCCTTTGTAAATGTAACAATGATATTGATGAGTTGATGACACCTAATGTTCATCCACCCATTCATGACTATGTTGCATCTACTTGCGACACAAGATTCCTTCATTGTCTTCATTAAAATATTCATCTTGGAATAGTTCTTAACCAAGATGTTGGTCCTCAATTTTGTCTCCCTTGGTGTGACATATGCTGGTCCCACCCTTGCTATCTCTGTCACCACCTCCTAATAATAAGGAGAGCAAGCCACATGGAATGGAATGCCATTGGCAAAGAAGAATTTGCCAATGACATAATTTCCTCATTCTTTGATTGCACATTGGATAATTATGCCAATGGGTTGGAGCATCACTTGTCATCTTGCATTTCCCCCTAGCCTTTGCTGCCAGTAAATTAGAAGAATTTGGCATATGTGCAATTGGCCTCTACAAAGTAGTAGAAATAGAACCGTGTGTCTCGTGATCCCTCAAACTTCTTAGAGATGAAGAAACAAATGAAGGTGCATTGACCACACTACTTGGACTACTCCATAACTTGGATATGGTTTTATTGATGTAAACTACATTTTCTTGGACTTTTCGGACATGACAGTTCATTTTTCTGGATTTCACATCATATATTTGTTTTTGACTTGTTAAGATTGTGTAAAATGTGGGATGATTTAATCAAACTTCCAAGTGTCAACAAGTTAGATTCGTAGAGCTATTAAATTTATTAGTAAATAATTGGCTTGCCATAAAAATTGGTTAGGTATCTATAAAGTCCACTACTAGGAGTATGCCGGTTTTCCATAATTAAACATACGTCATCATACTTATTAATTCCTTAAATCAAATTATTAAAACTAGAGAACAATTAGTATTCATAATACAATTGATAATTACTATATTTTATCCAAATCCTTCTTTCCTAATCATCAACCCTAACAGAGGATGGAGAATAACTATGTTAGGGCGTTTAGAAAAACCATTCTCTACAAGTAGGCCCAAGGGTTTCAGGAACACCTGTCCATACCACCTTGTGAGACATTAATACTGCCTCTCCCTAACAAATCCAACCAATCCTCATGAGGGGCAATAGAGGATGATTAAGGATTAGGTCATTAATATATTAATTTCTCATGTATTATGAATGTATATGTATATATATGAAATTAAGCATAGCTGTCATATAAATCTGAATTCTCTATATGCAGCATACCAATCTGCTGTTACAAATAATGATTTCAAATAGTTCAATCTGCTGTAATCTAAGTCACAAGGTTCGAATTTGAATTCGAAGTTCGACAGCTTTGAAATTCGAATGAAGTTCGACAGGGAAAAAATTCGAAATGTATAAAATTTGAATTAAATTCGCCATATGTAATTTTTTAAGATATATAAATTAAAAATGTTTAGTTATTATTAAATGTTAATATTTAAAAATAAAAATAAACAAGTAAAATAATATTAAGTTTAAATATATTAAATGTTAATATAAATAAAATAATATTAAATTTTTAATAAATATAAATTATTCAAATATAAAATGTGTTATAAAAAATTATAAACCATAGAAAAAATTTAAATCAACTACATATAAGAAAATTTAAATTCTTCAAAAGAAGTCGCAACAGGAGAGAGCAGTGGGAACGCGACAGGACAGAGCAGTGGGAATGAATGAGAATGACAGGAGAGAGAGCAGTCGTGGAATGAATGAAAGCTAAGCCAAGAACGAACACTACCAAATCTATTGCCCGACAGCCATCACGATTTCGAGCAGACTGATCCTGTGGTGGCATCTCGAGTAAAACATATCCTCTCACCCACTGTTTCTTTGTCATCACGCCTTGAAAAAATATGTAGTGCCCTAGCCGCAAGTAGGAGGAATTTTCTTTTGAAAAAACCTAATACAAAGTGCTCCGTACAAATTTAGCGACGAATTTCAACGAACTTTATACATTTTTTTAATGTTCGCTGAATTTTGAACTTCAACCATGAAATTCGGCAAACCTGGTGACTAAGGCTGTAATTGATGACCTTGCTATGACTGAACTGAGTCTCCAGATGATATCTTATATCAATCTTATCTGCTCCATTGATGGTCTCTCTTGGATGTTGGAATGATCTTTTATATTCCTCCTTCGATGGTGGGAGGTCATGATCTTTCCTCGTAAGTGTGATGGTTGTAGGAGAGGCACCCCTTTGTTGCTATCTCTTCATAATTAGTCCTTGCCTTGGGACGCCTTGTTTCACTTTGATGAACTGTTCCAGCTCTAAACATCATTTCTAAATCTAACTAATTACCAGTTATGAATTAAATGACATCGCTGTTATTGAATGAGGGAGGAGTGACCCCTATAAGCAAGCATTGGTTGACATATATAATAATTCCTATCCTATATGGTCTACTGCAGAGTCGTGGACTAGTCACGAAGTAAATTGCGAAGTCTTACTTTTAGTCAGACAATTTCCAAATTCTGTTTGATGCTGACTGAAATCTCATGGCGGGTACATGACAGTAGCAGTATGAACATATTATCTCTTTCACAGTTCAGAATAACATTGACTAATAAGTTTAGAGAGTTTGTTGCCTAAATGCAAACCTTATGTTTTTCATATTTCATTAGTCTTCAATAACAAATTATAAGATTTTCTTTCAGTAATTTTTTAACTTGCAAGATTTCCTTACTTTTTTTGTCATCCCTTTTTTTGTAGTGAAATAACATCCGAAGGCCGAAGGATTACAAAGCTTGATCAAATTTTGCTTAATGGAAACAATATTGCTATTGTAAGTTGAATTGAAATTTAGCATATTTAACATATGTGCCTTTTAATTCAAAGTTGTTGCCATAGAATATCTGTTTCTTCTGTTGCAGTGTTGTGCTTGAATGGGTTGATGGCTAATTATCTTTTGTTCTCAATACCAGCTTGTTCCTGGTGGTGGACCTGAATGAAGATGAGCATAAGTTTTAGCTCTGTAGAGTAATTTTCAAAGCATAGCAGAGCTTTTTTGAGATATGGATGGAAGTAGTTGGTCAAGGAAAATTTGCCTTTGATGCCTTTGTCATAAATGATGATAGCAAATACATCTTTGAGTTGAAGTTTCTTTGATTTTTAAAAGGAAACAAGGTCAATTAATTTATCTGTATGTTAAGAAAGTTAACTTTAATGTAAATTGCAAATGATTGCCCCCAGTGTTCATACTTTTCTTGCTAGAAGTGTTTTTTTGTTTACTGTGGCAAGCTTGATCTTCAAATTTGGTGAATTCGAAGGGGTCTTATGAAAGATAAAACATTGGGTTGGTTAGTAACACAATATAGAAATGAATGTTGGATAGCAACAATATGGATAAAGAGAGAAGCTAGCTTTGTTACATGGATGAATCAAGATGTATGTTCCATTTTGGGATTGTTGAGATTGCAATATCTTGGTACTGGCAAATGTACTGGCAAATACAGAACTAAAGCATTATAGTTTTGGATATCATATATAATAATATAAACATTGACATAAACATTTATATACATCCAAATATCTTAAGAAGAGGGGGTTATATGATTTCAAATGACATTTTAGATGGTGGTGATATTACTCTTAATAGACTTCAACTGTGAACAAGAGTTGGGAATATGGTTACATGCAGCAGTGATTGTTGCTTAATCAGCTTAGTATAAGATCATCTTGTAAATATTGCTTGGCAAAATGATCATCAATCACATACAATCCAAACAAGTGCAATGAAAAATGTAGATACCACAGAAAGCTTATACAATGGGGACGATTATGGATTTATGTCTGAGGTGTTTTTATTCAATATTCTTATTATGCGATGTTAGTGTCTTTGGTCAATTGCAATTGTCTATTATTTTGAAGGTTAGATTCCTATGGATCATATCACCGATTTACAAATTTTCGATGCTAGTCAAATTGAAGCATGGGTTTGGAGGAAGGAGTGGGGAATGACCATGATCTTGGTGACAAGTGCTGCAAATGTTTTTTGGAGTGGGGGTGGAAGGCAAGGGCCGAGAGAGAGAGCGAGAGAATCTCAATTACAATGATGGAAAAATCAAGTATGAGGGCAGTATTTGAAGGAATGGGTTAGTTGGCCTGGCGGAAGGTACGAGTAAGAGTGTTGTGGAGAATATAATTTCAGGGTCAACAAACAAGTTATAATCATCAATGGAAATACAGCAGATAGACTGCAAAAGGATATGATACTTGTTATGTCACCCTTCCAAGATTAAACTTGTAAGCCGACTGATGACTGGTTGGGGGATATCTAACTTGTAAGATGATTAAAGATTGGTTGGAGGTAGCAAAACACTTAGCTGGCTTTGTGTTGTTGGAGGTGGCAGCAATGTAGATGGAATGCGAGGAGCTGGTTGAAGAGGATGCTTTGCCTCTGTTGGATGATACTAGTTGCATACATGGATAGCTCCAGGAGGACCATTGAGTTCCATGTCACTGTGAATTATGTTTGTTAGCTTTGCCCATGGGCTTTGTCAGTTGTATTTTTTGATATTACGTTAGTCTTTGATAGTTTGTTTGTTTTAATGGTAAGAGAAGTGAAAAATCTTTCTCGTTCAAAGGGCATCCATTTTAAGATTTTCCAAAGAAAATTTGAACCAAACGTTTAAGTACTATTGAATTGGACGTATGCTAAGGCTTTAACTATTATGTTGAACTTTTTTCATTGTTAACTTTGTGACAGAATTTTTGGGCATGAAACATCGTGTTTTGCTTCTATTTAATAAAATAACATATCCTTATGGTTTATTTAAATTTTTATGAAATATCATTATATAATAATAAATAATATCACTGTGAAAAAACATTTGTATTCTTCCATAATGTGTTTATCGTGACGATATGGTTTCACCCGCCAATGGGGGTGATAAAATCAAACTAAGATGGTGCTGCAAAAAGAAATGTTGGCTGAATTGTTGTTGGTGGAATTTATAGCGATGTTAATTGCTTGAATTTGTTGGTTTGTGTAATAGATGTGGGTAATAGTTCTGATGATCAAGTTGATGCTTTTAAAGATATTCTAAGGTAACAAGGGGATTGAAGAACGTGAGAGTCACTGGCAATTACCATATTCTTATTTATCTTACTGGGTGAAAATTGAATCTGAACATCTAAATGCAATAATGGAAGATGCATAATAATTGCTGGCTAGTAAAATGCAGTGTCTCCTTTGTCAACATCTGATGGAAATAAAATAGAGTAGAAGATTTGTGGCTAATAGAAGTCATTGTTTCATCTGAAGCTGTTTATGTCAAGTTTTGGGAGGGCTTATTTCATAATCCCCCCTTCTATTGTGGTTTCTTACAACCTAAGCCCCTTATCAAGTCCAGCCCTAAATTGAAATTTTAAAAGGGCACATGTTAAATCATGCATAGGTGGCTTATGAAGCATGTAAATATATCTGCACTTTTTCAACTCTTTACCTGTAAAGTTTGAAATTGGAGAATTTAATGTGCCATTTTCATCTAATAAGCTGCTTCTTTTAGTTATAAGATTCTAGCCCCCTGCTCCTTTCCCTTCTTTTTTGTGTAGTGGTCATAATTGAAAGGGAAAATGTATTTTCCCTTCAATTGTTTTGTATTTGTACTAAAATTAATTCAATTTGAATAGTGTTTTTCAATAATCTCTAAGGTTCATCTTTGTCTAGAGTTTGAGTGGTCGCATGACCATACTAAATCTTTGAAATGGTTTTGGGTGAGCGGCGAGTCTCTAATTTGTAAGTCGAGCTGTTTATTGTTAGTTGTCTTGCTGCCTTGGTTTGAGTTTTTTTTTTTTTCAAATTTAGGGTCACTCATTTCAGTTTTAATATTGGTTAGACTTTTGTGTTTTTATACTTGTTAATGTCTAGGGAAGAGGTCCTAGTAGTTGAGCACATTTCAATTGTTGTGATAGTAGTTGTTGATTTAATATCCATACTTGTTGATTTAGTGTCCAATTTTTTTGACAACATTGTACCAATAGTTGTGACTTTAAAGTAGTTATTGCTATGATTACTACCCATAATTAAATGAAATGTACCCTTAGTTGTCAAAAGCAACCAATCATGTGATGCCACATCAACTGCACAAGTATGGGGGCCTCCTTTGCACAACTATTGGTCTCACCTTGTTTATTTGGGCTGTTTTGGACACTGTTGTGACGTTTTCACACATCACCCCATTGCAAATGGGGACCCCCTACTTTTTAGGCCCTCCCGGTCTTTTGGCTTGCATTTTTGGGTCTTTTCGTAGCAGTCTTGTCAGTCTCTTTGCTTTGCAAGTGTTTGGGGGTCATATTGATTAAATTTGTTTTTCGTTTGAGCAAATTTGGTTAAATCTAGGACTTGTTTTGTTAATTTTAGGGTTCTGCCTTTAGTCCTATATTTTAGGGGTTTCTTTTAGGGTTTTGGAAAAAATAAACTTAGAACTGGAATCAGGACCCTTCAAGGAACCTCTTAGTAAAATTTGAGTGAATTTTGAGCACTTACTATTTTTATTAAGTTTCACTACCTCTCGGATAGGTTTAATTTTGCCAAAAATCAAGCTTACCATTTTTAGTAATTTCTATTTTTAATAAGTTTCTATTTTTAGTAAGTGCTTTCCTGACCTATTTTGCCCAAACCTTGACATTTTGAAACACCTACTATTTGGGAAAATCTATTTTTGGCAGGTTCTTCACAGGAAAACACTAAAAATTGAACATCCTTGAAGATGCTGAAGACCGAACGCTCCTGAAGATCATTTCTAAATCCGGAAGAGTCAGAAGACAGACAAGTTGGATCAAAAAAATGGTTAAGCTTGGAACTCCTATTCCATAAGAGGAAAGCAGGCAAAATCATTCAAGTCTAGAAATTCACATCAATCCACCAATGTCATCCTGGTCCGAAAAAGATATGAAATTTCACTAAGTTTGAAAATTATCTTCCAAAATCTAGGATTTGCATTATGATTACTAGGGACCTGAAACCACTCTCAAACATCCTGACAATATATATGAAATATAACTTAAAGTATAAGAACTTATACTTAAATGTTATATTTCATATATATATTCTGATAAAGGAAAATTCCTCCCTGGTCAAAATTCCTTCCTCCTAGCAAAAATCCGCCCAAGACATTTGCATGGCGCCAAAGTAAGGTCAACATGGAAAATGGAAAATATTGTGAATTCTATGACAAGGTCAAAAATCCACCCAAGAAGGTCATAGGGCACCAGACTGACATGACCTTGGAATTCATAGAAATGCATTGAATCCTTGGCAAACACAAAATTCTGCCCTACTCCTCAGGAAGGTGCCAAAGTGGAAGTGTCATGGAAGGAAGGAAAAGTTGTGAATTCCTTCTCTTGGGTAAAGTAGCGCCCAAGAGAGGGAAAGAGTGCCAAATTCACATGGTCTTGGAATTCATAGTGAATCAAGGAATTCCTTGCTAAAGTCAAAATTGCGCCTAAGCACTGTGGAGGGCGCCAAAATGGTATGCTCATGGAAAATGAACAAAATGATGAATTCCTTCCTTAGGTGAAAATTCTGCCCTAAGACATGGAAGGGCGCCAAAGTGAAGTGCTCCTGGAAAAGTTGAAAGATGCAAGAATCCATGCCTAGGTGGAATTTGCCCCCTATTCTTCAGGAGGGCGCCAAGACATGATGACCAAGGAAGATTGCAAAATGAAGAAGTTCCTTGCCTTGTGAAGAATTGCGCCCTAGACCAAGGAGGAGCATTAAATAGAGGTAAGGATGGAAAATAGGGAGAAAGGATGAATTCCTTATCTTGAAGGAAATTCCGCCCAAGAATTTGACAAGGGCACCAAATAAAGGAAGACAAGAAATAGTGAATTCTTTCCCTGGACAACACCCAAAGTGAAACAAAGACACCTAAACACACAAGGCATGAAAAATCTTAAAAAGCCAAATTCTATGACAGGAAAGAATCAACGCCCTGGAAAGGTATTGAAATCGCTAAGGCAAGGATGAAATGATGAATTCCACCATGCAAAGTGAATTCCACAACCAAGCTGGAAAACTGAGGAAATTGTCTAAGGCATGAAAATCCAAGGGTCAAGGAAGAATGGAAAAGAGGAAATCCCCTTGAGAATTTTTTTGAAATTTCCATTTTTGGACACCAAATCTTATCAGAATCTAAAAATTCTTGCAGATTTGAAATCATGAGAGAATTCTCTCTCTCCTGTACCAAAACCCTAAAATTTTGGAAATTCCTAAAAATAGGAGATGGTGAAAATTGATGGAAAACCTTCTCCAAGCAAGGAAAGTTGAAGAGACTTCAAGAAAATTCTTCCTAAATCAAATTTTCTCTCTCCAACAATTCTAGATGTGCAGGAGCAGATATGCGACAACAGGGTCCACTTGCATGGCGAGGATCTATTGAACGCATGGCAGTATGGTAACGCATTCATTGCTTGAATATTTGAACAAATGGTGACCCGATCATTGCATGAAGAATTAATGGAGCATCTTTCACATGCAGTTGTCACATTTATGGCATTATGGCAGATTCCTTCTGCATGCAGTCGTCACGTTCAGGAGATGATGGTGCATTTATGGCATCATGGGCGATTTCTGCATGAGGGTACATTCATTGCATAGTGGACACTTTTTAAATGTAATGGTTAATTAATGTTTTGTGGGTGCCATTTTTGGCAGGATTGTAATTAATTGTATATGGGCTTTATGGGGTATTTATTGTTGATTCCCACCTTGTTGCATCTTGAGTGGGGAATCTTATAGGGTGAAACCCTAATTAGGGTTTGCATGTAATCATGGCTTGAGGCCTATATAAAGGGGTGACCCCCTCATTTGTAAAAAGAGGGAGACCTTGTATGTAATTGTTGCGATACATTTTGAGATAATAACAGTGAAACATTGTTCTTTGATGGTGTCCACTTCAATTATTTTTTCCAAGTTTGCATGGTTTCACCTTCCTCACTTAGAGTAGAAGTAGTATAGTGCTTTGATTTCAATGGAGAATGTAATGGTGTTTGATGAATTTCCATGGTTCATACTTTTTGCATCTTGCTGATTGTAAGTTGCAGTGTAAAGTTAGCCTAGACCCCCTAAATTTGTGCTAAGTTCGATTGTGGATGGTCGTTTGGATGTTTTTGGGTATTCAAATGTACTTTCTCGATTTGAAAATCCTCTAGCATCCCCAGGAGATTGCACCAGTTCATGTGGAGTTGTTGTTGATCTTGGCGAAGCAGAGCTTGGTTTATTTGGAATTTGTCCACCGAAGCACTATTCATTGTTATCACTGCCCTTAGGAGTAGATTTAGATCCTTCTAAACCCTTTCCCTTTTACTTTTAGTTCATTTTAGTCCGTTTGAAGCAACAACATGGCAGAATTGCCATATCCGATGATGGAGTTCCAACCACAACAAAGAAGTGAAAGAATGATGCAAAAGTAAGGCCCCTTGGATTTCCAGTAATCACATCTGCCAACTTAGTCACATCCGTAGCATAAAGGAACCTTGGAGTCGATTGTTTGAACTTCTTGCAATCTTAGCATGCAATCGCACTTTGATCAAGAGAGAGTGAAGTGATCGTTAGGCAACTTTATTCTGTGTTCGACGTAGTCATAAAAACACGTCAATAGACACCTTGGCAAAAAACATGCTAATGTGGCATCATATTTGATGATTTGGCCCTAAAATGTTAGTTATAAGTAGGGGACTTGCCAAATAAGCTCTTGTAAGAAAATGGAATCATTTGAAATTTCCATGTAAGATTTTGAGAAGCACGAAGTTAGGGTGCACAACTAGTGGATCCTCTCCCTTGTTACCCTTAGCTTTTAAAATTATATGAAGGCAAATCTTTGACATTTGTTTAGTACCTCTAGGATAATATAATCCCTTGTTTCGAGTATTTTGGTGGTTAAGGTATATTGTCCTTAGCTTATAAAGTTAAATGAAGCAATATTTTGCCCTTTTGGATAGTACCTCTCAGATAAATATAATACTTCTTTTTGAGTGTTTTGGTTGGTGAGAGTATTCTTGAGCATGACATGGAACAAAAACATATGATCTTCTAGTTGATACACCCACATTACTAGATCTTCATTAACTTCAAAGGACTTTAACCTTTTTAGCTGTTTGAAATCTGTTTGATATGTTAATTTAAGGAATTAAAGAGGTTATGTCTTTAAGATAGACAAAGGAAAGGGACTAACCAAGTACCCTTTAACAAACCCAACCAGATGCTTGCATGTACTCCTATCTAGTAAAGAGAAATATTAAAATTAGTGAGTGATGGGTGTAATAACAATGGTGAAAATGAGGCAAATTTCATAAATTTATTGGAGTTTCATAACCATATGTACGATGTGATTCATAATGATTACATTTAAGTTTGGTTTAAAAATTACATCTATGTAGGTTTGGAAGTGGATCATAAGAGTATTGTGATGGTGATAAGTCATGTAGAAAAAACTATGTAGGGTGTTGACATGACTTCGGGATGTCACATTGTTTGTGATGTTATTTATAACCATTTAGTAACTGCCATAATGCCTATGATTGAAACCTCTTATTAGATTAGTTCATGATACAAAAAGAAAGATAAGCCATTGGAGAGCCGACCATTGCTTGAAGGAGAGCAGTGACTACTTATAGCACCTTAATTGTGGTTGCAATTTTTGGCCAATAATATGAACATTTCATTGTACTTGCCCTTTTTTAATTTTATAATTGAAGAGCAAGTACAATGAAATGTTGAAGAGCCAATTGAGGTTGAATCAAAGTCCCAAAGTAAATGGTTGGAATGCTACTTGCAATTGAGATAGTTGTAAGACAAACTAAAACTAAATCCTATTTATGGTTGTATTTCCACCTAAATGGCAACATCCCCATTTTGCTTTGTCTCTAGGTTCATTGTTTAATCACATGGAAGTAGACAATTGAGAATATAATGATATATAGACTTCTACATGCAGTCTTATGAAGGTGAATTAAATATAGAAGGCTATACTACTTTCTTCTCTTTTAATTATGAGGGTCATCTCTTCCATTGCAAAATATATTTTGTAGTAGAGACCTTCTAATTGCTCCACTCTTGTCATGGGTTGGTAAGTTTAGCTACTTGGTGGTGGAATGCCCATCCCAAACACTTAACTATTGGTGACTTTTTTTTACTGATGGTAGGGCTCTTGTGGTCCCTCTAGAGTGTGATGGGCATGCTATGTTGGTGGTAATTCCTTCTTAGTTGGTTTTAAGTCATTGCCTTCTTCTATTGAGGGAACACCTTTTCCTAGTCCTATCTCGATCGTTCCTTTTGCTAAAATTTATTCTCGTAAAAAGTGTTTTGGTGTTGTCCCTTAAATATCTTAGGATTCTGTGTCACTTGTGTCTTCTTTGGTAGGACACTCTTTTTCTCAACAAATGGTGGAGTAAGTTGAGGTGATGGTAAAGGATTCTCCTCTCCTTTCCCTCCTATTTGAGAATTTGGAAAATAGTGTCTGAGAAAAATTTCCAAAGAAGGATGACATGTCTTCTTAAATATGGTCTCTTTTCTAATACATATTACAAAATGTAATTGGTAAAAAATGAATTGTATTAACAAAATGATCAATCAATCATTAAATAGAATTACAACAACGATGTTTCTAAAAAGAAATAGTCGTAAATATAAATAAACTAAAACCAACTAAATATCTACATAATATTACATATTTGACCATTAATAATAAAGAATATTATTTTAATACCCTCCCTTAATAGTCAATCTATCAACAACACCAAGCTGCCCCCTAAATTTAGTAAACTTATCTAGGTCGAGAGACTTGGTGAGGATGTCTGTAGTCTGATCCGCAGTTGGAACATACTGCAACTGAACTGAGTTGCCTTCAACAAGCTTCTGAATAAAATGACAATGAGCGTCCACATGCTTGGTTCTTTCATGGAAGATGGGATTTTTGGCAATTTTGAGCACTCCCTGATTATCACAGAATAAGGGAGTTGGACTAGCTTGAGATATCTACATTTCTGCAAGCATCCGACAAAGCCAAACTGTCTCACAAGCTGCCTTAACTGCTCCTTGATACTCTACTTCTGTCGAGGAGAGAGCCACTGCCTGCTACTTTTTACTAGTCCATGTGACTGCACCGGATCCAAAACTAAACACATCCAAATGTTGATTTCATGTCATTGACCGAACATGCCCAATCTGAATTTGTGTAGCCACTAGGTCTAGGATTGTGACTCCGAGTGTAAAGAAGTCCATAATTAGAGGTTCCCTTCACATAACATAGTACACGCTTCACTGGTACCCAATGATCAGCCTTGGGGGCTGTCATGAAGCATGCATTGTAGCTCACTGCAAAACTAAGATCAGGTCTAATGGAAGTGAGATAGATGAGACTACCCACTAGTTGCCTAAATTGTGTTTTATCTACAGGAGGAGAATCATACTTGGCTGACAATTTTAGTCTTGTCTCCATAGGCGTGGAAGTAGGTTTACAATCCTGCATTCGAAACCTATCAAGCAAGTTCCTAGCATACTTAGACTGAGAAATAAAAATGCTACCATTAGTCTGCCAAACCTCAACACCTAAATAATAATGGAGAAGCCTCAAATCTGTCATATCAAAAGCCTTGCATAGGTCTAGTTTGATTTCTATAATCAAATGTGCTGAACTGCAAGTAATGATCAAGTCATCCACATAGACAACAAGAAAGAGAACATCATCACTAGAGTGTTTGATATACAAATTACTGTGAGAAGGACTACACTAAAAACCATGAGCAACCAAGTATTGATCAATCTTGATGTACCACGCTCGAGGATCCTGCTTGAGTCCATAGAATGCTTTCACGAGTCTACATACTTGATGTTCTTTGCCGACAACCTTGAAATCGAGAGGCTGTGTCGTATAGACTTCTTCCTGCAACTCACCATTGAGGAAGGCACTCTTAACATCCATCTGATGGACTTTCCATCCAAACTGAGTTGCAATAGTGAGAAGAAGACGAATTTTACTCATCTTGGCAGTAGGAGCAAAGGTCTCCTCATAATCAACACCCTCTCGCTGTGTGAATCCTCGAGCAATTAATCTGGCCTTGTATTTATCTAAGGTACCATCTGCATGATACTTGACCTTATACACCCATTTGCAGCTAATGGGCTTCTTCCCTGAAGGAAGATTATAGAGAACCCAGGTGTTGTTCTTTAGAAAGCTTTGTTATTCTGCATCCATGGCCTGTTCCTACTCTGGAATCCCTTTTGCCTCTGTATAGGTCTGAGGCTCATAAATACTATGAATGTTGGCCATGAGAGAAAAGTTAAATGTTTTTTGTTGCTTGCCCTTATTTCTGGAAGATCTACCTTCAATGAGCTGATCAGGACGAAGATCACTGATGGTATTAGCTCACCATTTAGGCAGGAGAGTATAAGTACCAACATCAGATGCAGGAGGAATAACTGGAACTGGAGGTGGAACAGATCTAGGTGGATGATTAACATCATCCGAAGGAAATTCAGGTAGTGCATCATCAAATTCTGAATTTGCATCATCCCTCCCATCATATGAACCAAATGGAAGATGGACACCTAATCAGAAGCCTTCAAAGGGTGATCCTCAAAATGCTTCCCAAACAAAGAAAGCTGAAAAGGTCCTTGTTCTTCATCAAAGACAACATCATGACTAAAGATGAGACAATCAATGTCTACATCAATCAACTGATAAGCCTTATGGTTGTCACTGTACCCTGTAAACATAAGCTTCTGACTCTTGGAATCCAACTTGGAGCGCTTGGCATCTGGAATCCATATATATGTGAGAGAGCCAAAAACTTTCAGATGATTGATCCTGGGTTTGTGACCAGTCCAGGCTTCCTCAGGAGTCTTCCCCTTAATAGCATGAGTGGGAGACCTATTAAGGAGATAGACTGCATTAAACACTGCTTCTGCCCAATACTTCTTAGGAACATTTCTGTGTTCCAACATTGACCTAGCCATTTCTATAATGGCATGGTTGCGATGTTCTACAACACCATTTTGCTAAGGGGTGTATGGTGTGGTTAATTAACGTTTTATGCCATGTGTATCACAAAAAGTGGAGAAAGTAGTAGAACAAAACTCTTCGTCATTATTAGACCTAAGAGTAATAATAGAACAACTAGATTCTTTTTCTACTAAGGCCTTAAATTTTTAAAATACAAGAAACACATCTGGTTTCTGTTTAAGAAAGTACACCCACATCTTACAACTGAAATCATTAACAACAAGTAAGAAATACTTGCACCTAGTAACAAGAGGAGTATTCATTCGACCACATACATCAACGTGGACCAATAGTAGTACCTTAGATGCTTGCCACGAGTCACCATCCTTGAATGGTGTCATGTGCTGCTTCCCAGCCCAACAAGCTTCATAAACTCATTGATTATGAGTTTGAATTTCAGGTAGGCCATGTACTAAATCTTCCCGAACAAGATGAGCAAGGTAGTGAATGTTCAGGTGACCATATCGTTGATGCCATAGACTGGTGATAGAGGATGATTTAGCTAAGAAGGGATGCTCAAGAGAATCACCCATATCCACAACTCAATAAAGACCATGATCCTCAATGCCAACAACTACAGTAGTGCGAGATGCACGATCAACAATTGAACACTTGCGAGCACTGAATATCACATCAAGATGAGGAGAACACCCCATAATTTGACTCTCAGAGAGAAGGTTCAGTTCCATGCCAGGAACGTAGTATACATTGAAGAATATGAGATTCCTCCCACTAGACTGTATCTGAATGTTTCCCTTGCCGACAATGGTATACTCTTCACCTCCTCCAAAAATAACCGAATCAGTATAAGGAGAGAATTGTGTAAACCAATCACGCCTGTGAGTGAAATGCTGAGAAGCACTAGAATCCATATACTAGGCAGAAGATTTCACATGGTTGGCAAGTCTTTTAGCCATGAAGGCATAAAAGGAAGACTCTTTCTACTCTGTGTGCTCAACGACATTGGCTTTGGGTTGAGACCCCCCTGCTTCCGCTGTTCGAAAGCTATCCGATTGTGACAATCTTTGATAATATGGCCACATTTAGGACAATAGTTGTATTGAACCTTCTTCTTCGAACCATCCTGAGATTGACTGGAGCCCTTCTATTGAGATGACTGAGAGGACTGAGCTTTTCCTTTATCCTTGTGAAAGGATTTGGCTGCAAAGGCTTGCTCCGAGGAGGATGAAGTGACACCGCTACCAAACTGTTGTTTCCAACAATCATGCAGCAAAAGTTTGGTGCACAACTCTAAAAATTTCAAATCAACATTCGTAGACGTAATGTTGAGATTCTCTATGAAGTGCTAGTAGCACTTTGGTAGACTCTTCAGGGTTATGACTACCATATCCTCTTACTCCATTTTCCGACCAATAGCTTTGAGCTGATATCAAATGTCCTTAATCTTTGTGAGATGTTCTTGTAAGGACATACGTTCATCCATCATGATGGAAAACAACTGGTTCTTTAGGAAGAATGCTCGACTGTTGTTAGATGTCTCATGCAACTCCTTTAGATGCTGATTTGGCGGAAGGAATCCGAGGTAATTGATCATCTGTGACAGAGATCTTAAGGAGCATGACAACTTCTCAATTGTGGTCATCAAACTTGTCCTAATCTGCTCCAACTGCAAAAGGACGAGATGCTTTTTCCAAAACAAGGTTATCAAGGTGGTGGTATTTAAAAATAGTCAACACGTGTTGCTTCCAGGTGTTATAATTTTTGCCATTAAATCACTGACTGCCTTCCAACATTAAGTTGGTCAATGATGCCATATTGCACATTTCCTGATGCATAGAAAACAAGAAAATCTGAAAGGGCGTAAATCTAAGATAGAGGCAGAATCAAGTATAGACTTTGAAAAAAACAAAGTACAGTTGGCATGGATTTCGAGAAATTTTTTTTGGCTGACCCAAAAAAATCTGACTTAGACTCAAAAGAGCTCTCGAAAAACCCACAAGGAATTTGTAATCAGAATAATTTTTCGATTGGAAATGAAGGGTCAAAACCCTAGCCAAAGTTGCAGAAACCCTAGGTCGTAAAAAAACTAGAGAAAAAATCCCATCGCCAGATTAAAAAAATCACGTTGGGCGTCAACAAAAAACCGTGTCTTACAGAAATAAATCGTGAATTGAGGTACCAAAAAAATATCTCAGAAAAACTTGAAGGAGCCATTGTGAAATTTGCAGAGGAGAAAATGGCAAAAAATGGCGTGCAAAGAAGTGAGACATTAGGCAGAAGATAGAGAATCACGCCACAGAAAACACCCTTGGCAAAAAATCATGAGCCAGAACAGAGAGGGGATCACGCAAATAAAGGACACGAAAATCTGTAGAAAAAAAATGTGTCGCGCAAACTAGAGACCAAAAAAAATCGCGGAGGATGTTAATTAAAACGTGAGAAAAAATCCCGCCAAAACCATCACACGAATAGGTCACGGGTCATGAGCAGAAATCCGCTCGTTTAGAGAAAGAATCGTGACGGGTGTGAGATAGAAATCATACCAAAGAGTCGAAGATAATGCAGAGAAGAAGTTTGAAAAATTGATTTTATGAAATTATTAATTTTTCGAGCAAAAAAATTATTTTCACTACTCTAATACCATATTACAAAATGTAACTGGTGAAAAATGAATTGTATTAACAAATTGATCAATCAATCATTAAATAGAATTACAACAACGATGTTTCTAAAAAGAAACAATCGTAAATACAAATAAACTAAAACCAACTAAATATTTACATAATATTACATATCTGACGATTGATAATAAAGAATATTATTCTAATAATACACATGTTTTGAGTATGCATCTTGCCAAGTGAGGGCCAATTGTTGTTTAGCCTATTGTTCCTTTGGACGGTTGTGCTTTGTTTTTTTTTGTGGGGTTGTTGTGGAGTAGCTTTGTTGTCATTCCATTGTTGTCTAGCTTTTGTGTTGGTTTATGTTTGTTGTAAAGAGTTCCAAAGCCCCTTCACAACACATTTTACTCATATAATCAAAAGCTTTTTGGCTTATTTTTATTGTATTTGTATATATGAAAGTAACTAATCACATGTGTTTGCCTGTTTAATCTATATCCCATAATATTTTTTAGGATGAGGTACCCACATAAAGACATGTAGGTATGTATGTATGCATACACACAATGATAATCTTGTGTTCATCAAGAGCAAACACATGTAAACATAAATAAATGTGATCCTATGCCACACACACACACACACACCCACACACACACACACACACACACACACACACACACACACACACACACACACACACACACACACAGTTTATCAAGAATGCATGCACATCTATCCACCATGATGATCATTTGTTCATCAAGAGAAAATGGACACATATGAACACCATGATGTTCCCACTGATACTATTTTTATCAAGAATGCATGCACATCCACCCACCATGATGATCCTATGTTTATCAAGAAAACTTACACATACATATGAACACCATGATGTTTCCATTGATATCACCATGATGTTCCCATTGATATCACGATTTCAAGTTTAGGATATAGCGAGAATAATAAATAGTGTGGGCACAATATCTCAACGATGCATTGTTTGGAGAACATCATAATATATCAAGTAAATTGTTGTATCTAACTCCCCAAGGTATCTTTGGGATCAATTATAACTTTAATAGAAAATTATCATATTAGGAATCAAGAAAGGTGTGTTTTAGATTTTATCCCTTCAAGCCATGAGTTTCATTTTAGAGAGTAATCTGAACATTCAAACCATGTGCGCACCCATCGTCTTCAATTTCATAGTTGTAAGTGCAAAAGGGATAGTGGTAATTGTGAGTGACAATGCAAATGATGAACGAGTTATAAAATGCGTATAAGGTTTCATAAGTGATTTGGGAATTCTTGTGGGTCCTCAATGCCCCTTTTTACTATTTTTTGACAAAAATAAGTTTTTTTGAATAAAATAGAACACATCATTGAGTTCCCTAGAAAACAAGGGATGACTATAGAACACACATCTTAGAGAAATGGTGGAAATGGGGACGTGGGGTTTAAGGTTAAAGGTACATCCTTATGTATTCCTACATGGAATCTAACTAATAAGAACTTCAAGAATATGGATAGTTTAGAATCCCATCTCAGTGTAGAAGGGAGAAATATATGTGAAGAAGAGGTGTATTTGCATTAAAGTAGGCCAAGTATCTCAATCCAATGTTAAATTAGTTTCAATAAACAATTTAGTGGAAAAGATCTAAAAAAGATCCAAAGTAGTATTCAAATGGATGATCCAGGAAGTTTAGTGTTGCACCCTATGAGTATCACCTAGATGTGATGAGTGAGAAGTGTACCATTCATAGTCACAAGAGAGGTTTTTGTGAACTTTATTATTATGGATCAATAAAGTTAATCAAAACCACACAACTAAATCTTAATAAACTATCAAAAAATAGAAAAATATCAAAATCTTGAGCCAAATTTAAGCATCCATTGAATGTTGAAATTTTTATACTACATTGGGTTGCAAATGTTGAGGATGTTTTCTTTCATTCAATGTCAAATGTCAAAATATTACCATCTATCAAAGTTTAGACTCACAAAGGTACGATTGAACAAAGTTAACTTGAGAGACTTTAATGAACTAGTTACCCCTACTTATAAAAATTAAAAAAAACTTGTAATTTAGATGTGTACTTATTCATCATATTATAACCTACCAAGCACGAGTCTAACTTCGTACAAAAGGGTAAAAGGGTTGCTGTTTTCTAGTAGAACCTAATAAATCATTATATGACCAAGATAAGAGAGGAATTGAGGAAGTATGATTTTAAGTATAAATTTAATTATTATTTTGGGTTAATGTAACTAGTACCGAACTTGTACATAAGGGAGATCCGAAATAATTTAAAATATCACCATTAAGGAAACTCTATGGAAAAAGTGGAAGAGTTAGATTGAACTTCAAATAGTCCACAAATATATAGTAGTATGCAACTTAAAGATGATTTCAAACTGATGAAAAGGGACTTGATAGAACTAAACTAATATCTCAAATACTTACAAAATGATTTCTTCTACTAATAGTTTAGACTAGGTTGGGTAGATAGTCTTAATTATACGCTTTTGAGAAAATGTCTAAAAACATACACATAATATCATTAGAGACACATAGAAGCAATTTTTTTTGAGTTTTAAATTTTGAGCATAAAAAATTAATAGTGTGAAATTATTAAATTATTAACTTCACTAATTCATTTTGTTCAACATATTAATTTAATATATATTTTTTAATACAAGAAATGAAATCTTAGATGTGAATAGGGTCCCTCCATTTATAAAGTGGTTCCTATATGTTAGGCATGTTAAGTGGTATTTTAGAAATATGCATGGAGACTTTGTAATATTGGTGTATAGATTATTTAATGAAGATAAAAATCTATTCATTGGTATATGTTGTGATTTTAAAAGATGTTCTAAAAATAGAATAGTTGCATGGATAACAAACGATTTGTTTAACTTAGGTGCTTTTGTCTTTCTTATTTGATAAAAGGAGACCCCAACATTGTAATATCTTTCAATGGCCTTTTTTATGAGTTATAGCAAGTTATTTTTTTTAACAATAGTAGTAGATAAATGATTTTTTTTTCAAGAAAAGGATCACGTTTTTAGTGTAGAATTATTGCCAAATCTTTCATTTTTCAAATCAATAAAGATTTTATCTTTTTTTAAAAGGTGTATCCCCCAAGATGATGTGGTGGTCTAACTTATTGTATGTTTTAAATTTTATGTACTTCTTTGGAATTTGAATAAATGTTGAATGTCGATAATATATATCTAAATGAAAGACCAAATATTGATAGCTAAGGTTACAACACTCAAGCAAGGGCCATTTGAGGCATTGCAACTCTCTTGGGAGTGTAGATTATTGTTGTTAATGATGAGTTAGATTGCTAATTAATTGGGTAGATTAATTGTCGAGTTAATTTCTTTGATTTAGATCGATATACTTATTTTTAATAAATTTTAGCATAAGTTGTGCACCATAAGTTGCAACATAGTTAAAATCTAGTAGAAATAGTCACTCACAACCACTGTTGTGTCAATGACTAGTCCCCCACAATAAGTACTATGTAGATAGATTTACTTTCAACATAGTTATGTTTTCAATTCAATTTATTGCTTTCAATTAATTTCCTATACACAACTGATAGAACCTTAGAGACTGCCTAACTACATGTAATGACCCACCAAAGAATCCATGAGGATATGAGATAAATAGACATAAGAATGCATGGAATAATTTTTTTGAAACATTTAAGTTTAATGTATGCATCTCATAGAAGAACAATAGCCAAAACCTTGAACTTATAACTTGTTGAAATGCAACAATGCACTAACATAAGACTTAAGCCACAAATCGCCTACCAAGAGGAGGGAAAGGTATTGAAACACATTATACAAGGTTATTAAGGTGGTTAGATTCACATAAGAGCATTTAAGAAGTTACAAGACTCTACTTGATGAATGAGACCTTCTCCTAAGTCCGAGGTGTCATAGATGAGCCCCGACAAGCATCAAATTGCATTGAAACACCATTGATACCACTCAAACTCACTCTAAACACCTTCAAGAAACCTCAACGGTTTCGTAGAAACCATGAGACCCAAAAGGCATCTTTGGTGAGATCAAACTAACCCTCCAAACCTCTGAAAATACTGTTAGACTCAATTGCTAGATAGAGGTGCCGATTATGTATCTTGACACCCTCTTAGGACACTAGCACGCCAAAAGGACACTAGCATGGTGTGTTGGAGTCCTCTATGTGCATGAGTGTATTTAACTTGCAATCCAAAATCAATGTTGGAGTCCTTAGTTGACTGGTAATTGCATTGTAGTCCTCCAAATGCACCAGTGTCTAAGGTAGCGAGCAAACCAGTTGAACTATATAAGGTCCCTCGAATACCATAGATGCATTGGTGTGGTCTAAATACATAGACAACACTAGAGTAACGAGAATACTACAATACGGTGTGGAGATGAAGTGACAACCAACACCTCCAGTCACTAGGTGACACCTACAAGAAAGAGCGAAGATCATGTGGACTCTAATCACATCCAACCGACCCTAAAATTCTTGAATAAAACTCTGACACTCTTACAAAGTTCTCAAATACACTTATACCTTGCAAGGCTTTAAAAGGGGATTGCCCCAAACAGACCTAGATTGACTCTAATCCACACAAAACCACTCAAATACTTACAAGAACACATGAAAATGTTGAGAGGGGACATAACATGCTCCAACACACCACAAAACACCTCTAGATTCATTTTAAAAACCAAACAAATGTTCCTATACACTTATCCAATATTACAACAATAACCATGAAGAAGTAGAGCATATCCAATCGTGTCCAATACAAATACTGATACGCGTAAACTATTCAAATCCATATCCAATAACATATGATTAGATTCAACTCCATACACAATGTTCAATTATATAATTACTTCCATAATTATAATGTCTTGAAATTAATATACATAAGTTACATTTACTTGGAAAGGAGAATAAGAAAGCATGTGAGAGAGAGAGAGAGAGAGAGAGAGAGAGAGAGAGAGAGAGAGAGAGAGAGAGAGAGAGAGAGAGAGAGAGAGAGAGAGAGAGAGAGAGAGAGAGAGAGAGAGAGAGAGAGAGAGAGAGAGATGGATAGTATGCACTTGAAGACGATCCTCAAGCCAAGAAAGCTAGTCTACAATGGTGGTTTGCAATGCCACTCGACCATGTGGAACCCTTAGGTCCATTCCATTGTGCTTGTGGAGATAGTCACATGACCTAAACACTCAAACAATATAAACACATGGGGATATATACACTTACACATATGCCAAATAGGAAATAGACTCATCATACATGAATAAATGCTTGCCATACATGAATCATACATGTCATACATGCTCTCAGAGAAACATTAAAGTATCAAGGTGCGATAACAACAATAAGTCACAATCAATGGAAGAGTTGTTACATCCCTATTGTGCCCTAAAATTTTGGTTATGATTCATACTATTTTCTAATACTTTATTCTGCAATGGTGAAATATGAATGCCCTAATTTAATGTGAATTTCATTTTTAAACCCCCATTTAATGTTAATTTCATGTCAATTAATGCCCTAGATTGATGATAAAATTCATGTTCATTTGATGCCCTCATTTGGGGTTAATTTCATGTGCAATTTAGACGGTGATTATGATATTTTAATAGTTAGAGAGAAAATGTATACATATATTCGATGTTTATCTATTTCTTTTGGATCCGTGATTTAATGTGAAGACATACATGGTTGTGAATGTTTAAATTCTTGGCAAGTAATATAATCGTAAAAAAAATGATGGTAATATCATTAATCCATTTGTACTCATTTTGAGTGTGTGTAAAGACTATCGTCCTCTGCAGAAGAAGGGAAAATATCATCGGGTACAAGGAATGAAAAGATAATTCTATGTCTTCCTGAGCCAGTCAGTAAGTACACTGTGTTGTTTTTATATTCCGTCAGCTAGTTTTTGGTCTTGTTAATGTCAATTACCGTTAGACTATCCTATCACCTTGGCCTCTTGTCGCCACTCCACGCTATCCTTGGTCAGCTAAATTTTGGGAAATGACTCGATATGAGTTCATTAATAATTTCTCATTTTTCTAAAAATACATAATTAATTTTTAATTAATTATTTAATAAATTAATTAAAGATATTTCTCCAAAAAGAAAATAACTATAATAACATTTCTTTTTAACGTTATTTTAATTTTTAAATTTAATTCTTAGCAACGTTTATTCCTCAATATAATTAAGCCAACATTAAACAATAATTTATTAATATAGTCTTAAACTAAACTAATCCAGGTGACACCGTCATGTAGTCGCCACCCCAACTTGGCCACTAAGTTCTTAATTAGACTTTAAAAAAAAGAGATAATGTATCGTGGAACAATAATGTATCGTTTTTCCCTTGAAGCGACAATTTTAACGATGATTATTTGAGCATAGATTATTGATAGGAAATATGGTTTATAACCTATGAATTGGCCAAAACAATAACACATTTCGTATTAATTTATGCTTTGGTTTATTTGAACGGTATTGCGAATTAGGTTTGGACGTGTTTGGGCAGACTTTATAATGTTTTGGAATCCGAAAATTTAAGAGGGAATTGAAAAAACGGTTTTTTTTTTTTCATTCTTCTTCTTCCTTACCGTAGAAAACAAGAATAGGGGAGGGATTTATTTTCTAAAATAAATAAATATAGGAGCTGAATTTGTGACGACAAGTGATTCTGGAATTGGAGACGTTGACAACAGTAGCTCGAATTGAAGACAGTGGGAGCAGGTTGAGCTGAAGGTTTCTCTTTTGTGGATAAAATACAACCGAAGTGTCTAACATTTATTAGAAGAAGTCAGGTTCTTTTTACCATTTTCTGTGTATAGCAATTATTTAATTCAAAGATCGTCTTCCTTCCTTTTTGGTTATCGATTAAAGAAGACAAAGTTCATAAAGAAATTAACTAAGCTGAATAGTCAAGAAATTGCAGAACAATTCTTGTTTGTATTGGAAATAATCGTAGACATTAATTCACATAGTTTGAGTGAGTACGTTGAAGGATTAATTCTTAAATTTTACATGTTAAAAGAATGGTAAGGGTTTTATAGTTGTAAAGAAAAGAAGGAACTGAATAGATATTTCTGTACTTGAGGAAAATAACAGTGTATTTGAATAATTCCAGTTAGTCCACTGAGCTTTAATTTAGATAAAAATTATGGTATTAATTGGGCAGTTTTGTTTATGTTAATTTAAAACAAAAATATAGCCTTGGCAACTCAGAAAACTAGTTATTTAACTAAGGAACTTCAAAATTTGCTTGAGTCTTAGAGGGAGTGAACCTTTCATTCGACATACATATTAGTATTCTTATACGCTTTTAGTTGTGTAGGAATAGTAGTATGTATACATAATGCAAATTACATTAGCCAGGGAAGACTCCAAGAAACTAGAACAATGGTTAGGAAGACCCTTTCAATGATTGGAAGAAACAGAGCAATTAGTGCTTGTTACATTGAATGGCTACTCATGAATTTTGAGACTGAAAACATACATCTGCTTCTACCTTCAAGACTAGAATTAAACCAAGGGCAACCATAATACATTATCTAGAACTTGGAATAAATAATTACGTAACTATGAAACAATAGATTGCCACCCTTGAAAGAAAACTAAAAAAACATACATTAATGGGTGTTTCGGCTAACCAATCCTACCTCCCAATAAACTCACTAAGTAGACTACTTGCAAGTAGGCAAGTAATACCTTAACTGGTTGAATGAGTCTCCTAAGCCAACAATAACTTTGTCTATTTATCACGGTCATAGTGCAATAGCACAGGAGGCTGATGATAATTGAAAAAGACATAAACTATGCCGAGCAGGGTGTATTTGACTTCACGAAAAAATTCGTGACGGGCCCCAACTAAAACCTTGGCCAAGGTGTAACTATTGAGTATAGTTTTCAGTCAGACATGTACCCAGATTCACACCCAATCAGGAATCATACTAGTAGGGGATACCTTGGTGTATGATTGATTAGGGATTTGTATAGGGACATCACCAGGGCTCAAGTAGCATTGGAATTCTCTGTTCATTTCTCTGCAAAGGGCCGGGTTCTTCCTTATGGAATGATACCGGGGGACTATTGTGGTTCGTGGTTGGGCGGAAAATTGCCCCAATGATATTTTCCCTTCTTTCGATGACATCTGTCAAAGAACTCAGGACACAATCCAAGACACAATTATCTGGTAAACTTAAAGTAGATTAAATTTTTAATTCTTCCTTAAGTTATATGAAATAATGTTTAAATATTATGTTTCAAGTTGTTTTCAACATCTGTTCAGTTTAATTAAATGAATATTTGCTATTTATTTGATTAAAAACCCATTAGCCATCAGTTAATTAAATTAATATTTAATTAATTCATCTTCAAACATTCTCCTATTAATTAAATAAATTATTCAATTTATTTTAATTAATTCATTATACCAAATTCACAAATCAATTAAATGCATAAATTCTATTTATTCAATTTAATCCCCTTTTCCTCTTTTAAATAAATTAAATAAAACATTTATTTAAATCATTAAATCCCCCCACTTGCATTTTCCTACAAATTCAACTTTCAACCACAAATTGAAATAAATTAATTTTATTTTAATTAAAATCCTATTTTTCCTCACTCACCAAATCCACTTGCACTCCTAAACCCCCTTCTAGATTCTTCCAACCCCTTCCTAATTAGCCTAATCCATCCTCTAATTATTGTCACAATCCTAAGCAACTTGGAGTCACTTCTCAAAGACTTCAAAGTCTTTGAAAAGCATTAAATGCTTTGTGTGTTCAACAAATTAACCCCTAAAGTCTTCTAAACCATTAATGGCTCTTACATGACCATTTATGGTTAACCCCTGACTCAACCCTCATGTGACTCATGTGACTCCTCAAGCATTTATTGCTTTGCCCATGGTTATCCCTTTTACCTTTGCACAATAGCTTACCCATTGGATAAAAGCTTTATTCTTTGAATAAAGAATATTTTTATTCAACCAAACCTTGACCTTAACTCCCAAGTTAACTCTCAGGTCATGTCAAGCATTTAATGCTTATTCCCTCTCCTCTCAACCTCTCTCATGTTGACACTTGTCATCCTAGGATTGGGTTGAAAGCCCTCACATGGATTGAATATCATTCAATCTTGACCCTTGTTGAGATTATTCAATCTCAACCCTCCATTGCTCCATTTTTCCTATAAATAGAGCCCATTTCTTCATAATCCAGATCCTGAAAACTTGTATGCATCTAAGTTATAGAGAATTTTAGAGAACATTTAGCATAAATCACTAATATATTGTTATTTTGGCCTAAAATAAATCATTTTAGCATCATAGCATCTAATATTAGTTTTTATTCACATTTGCATAGTATTTTAGAGTAATCATCTACAATCTTGAACCTCCATAAGCATGCATAGTGCAAAAAGCTGCTGAGAGCTACACTAATTTGGAACTTGGAGAGGAGAGGAACAAGGGAGAAGGAGCTAAGAGCATGAGAGAAGGCATTTGGAGATGCCTTGTTGTATTTACTTCCATAGTTAAATATCTTATCATGTTTTTAGTGTCTCTTTTGATATGCCTGCTAAGATTAGTTTTTGGTTGAATAACACTAACTTGGATCTTTGCTTCTTGTGTTTTATGTACATTTTGCAGAGCATCATTTGGTGAACCCGACGTGAATCCAACACAAAATTTTTCTACAAACTACTAACTTTTTTCTTTAAATTGACACACAGGTTGTGCTTTGGCGCTTTTGATCGCGTTTTAGCGCTATTGCAATTTGATGTTCTAGCGCTATTGCATTTAAAATAGTGCTATTGTCTCAAATTTAGCACTATTGCCAGTATATTAGCGCTTTTTGGGCTTAAGTAGCGCTTTTGTACATGTTTTAGCGCATCTATTTTTGCTGTTAAGTTTTTCATTTATTTTAGCGCTTGTGTTAAGTAGCGCTTGTGTTTGCACACAGAGTAGCGCTATTGTAACAAAACATTGTAAAAAAAGGCCATGTAACTGAGAACATAAATTTTCTTAGGCTTGTAGAAGCCCACCATGCTCTCGGTTTTTTTTCTAATTGTTTGCTTCATGTACAGGTTTTTCAAATAACTCTTTTTTTAGCTTAAAAGTCAAAAACACTTCTTTTTGGTGCTTTAAAAATCACAAAAACAATCTTCATTTCTTGCAAAATAGGCTCACTTCATTTTTGGTGCTCTAAAATTTACAAGCAAATTTTATTTCTTTGCAAGTTAGGATCATTTCATTTTTGGTGCTCTAAAAACTTACAAGCAAATTTTATTTCCTTGCAAGTTAGGTTCACTTCACTTGGTGCTCTAAAATTCACAACACAAACTTTGTTTCTTGCAAGTTAGGCTTCATTTTTCTTTTGGTGCTTAAAATCAACAAGGCAAAATTTATTTCTTGCATCAAACTAAAATTCACAATCCACACTTCCATTTTTGGGCAAATAAAAGGAACAATCAATTTGTCTTATTTCGTAAAATGATTTACTTCATGCAAACGTGTTTTTCATTTAGTTGACCAGGATTTCAGATTCTAGTTTACTCAAACATATTGCCTTTGAAGTTAAAAAGAACATCATGGTTGTTGGAGCAACATCTCCAAATAGATAGAAAATCATTGCAATGACAAGTTAAAAAGAACAAGTGAATTTCGTGTTTGGCACACTTGTGCAAAAGAGTTGGTCGAGTGGTCCTACTTCTAACACACACTATCCTCTCCCTTGACTTTCGTGGTCCTACGTGCAAGAGAAAAGTGTTAGTAACACTCAAGTTTTATATCTTTTTAAGAGAGGCCTGCCAAGGGATCGATCACTCTTGGGAACGACCTCGCGTGGTAAATCCTTCGAGCCACTATAGAAATCAGGTGAGAGCGAAAGCTGCAGCCTTGGGTATAGCTGTTCCTATAGTGTAACTTGCCGAAAAGACAAATGGGCCCCACCACAAGTTACAAGGCTCTTAAGTGAGTCACTGCAGAATGAACTTATGTCCAAAAACATCGAACATTACTAAACACCTTTAAGTAGTAGCCCACCCGTTCTATTGATTGAGGATATTTTTGAGAAGTTCAGTGCAAGAGCATAGATGGTTTTGCTCCCAAGATACTCACCATACATATTTCCTTGAGTAGAAACATAGCTTTTTGAAAAGTCATTTGTGGCTTGATAACGTTGGCATTTTTGATGTTTATGTTGTGATTGTCATTGATGGACACACACTTGTATTGAGATCCCCTTTATATGTATGAGCTCATGCTCAACTAGTATTTGTTCCAACTGGTATGTTGTATTCTAGTCTTTAGACTAGTAGTGATTTTGCAGAATGTGTTTCCCGGTCTGAAGCGGCATGTCGACCCCAAGCGGTTCGTAGATCACAAGCGGTACGAAGGAGCAAAGCGACACAACACATTCTTACTAGTCTTCATTTTTGTCAAACCGGCAACCGGTATTTTGTATGAACCGGTAATACTCTGTGATGAGTTACCAACCGGCATTTTGTGATGAGTTACCAATCCACCGATTGTTTGATGGTGTCGACACATTCACGATGATTCCTGTGTCATGTTACTAAGTATGTCTAGGTTCATTGAACCTAGGAAGTTGTAAAGAAATCCCATTGGACTGACATGAAATCAGATTCCTTTAAAAGGACATCATGTCTAGGGTTTTAGGTTGTTGCGAAAAGGGTTAATGTTGAGCTAGGGTTTAAGGTGGATGTTGAGCTGTTGGAAGAGCGATCTTATCTGAGAAGATCGAGTTGTAACTGAGAGAGAGATAGAGAAGACTGAAGTAATGCTAGAATGCATTAGCTGTGAGCAATACTGGATCTAACCAAGCAGTTTGTACTATTAGATAGATCAAACACTTGTTGATTACTCACATCTTTAACAAGTCAGTAGCCCCTAACCGGGTAGGCCTCAAAGCCTTTGTAAAATCCTCTAACAAGGTGGTTCACACATGTGAATCTAAAATCCTCTAACAAGGTAGTCTTTAATTGGACTTATCTCCTAACAGAGATTGAGATTCCTAACAGGACCTGTTCTGGTGAAGAGCATTGTAAGACCTTAACCGGTCTGGTTTCTATTCTGTAGATAGTGACTTGTGAGTTCCATCTCACCGTGGTTTTTCCCAGTTGGGTTTCCACGTCAAATATCTTGTGTTATGGTTGTATTGCTTTTGTGGGTGAATGTTTTATTCGCATTTTGGTTTGTATGTGTGGTAACCGGTTTGACTGTCAAACTGTTTTATCTTTAGACTGTGTAAGTGTTTTAGTGCAAAGATTTTTGGCATACTAATTCACCCCCCCCTCTTAGTATTCACTAGATAAAAGTGATGACTCCCCCATCATAGGGATCATCTATTTGTTATGCTCATGCAAGACTTAGTATATCACATCCTTACCTACTACAATGGGATTCATAAGGTATGTAGTACAAAATTCAAAGAAATATCAAGATGTGGGCTGAAATTATCGCAACTGGCCATTTGACCTTAGGGATAAAGAGTGTTTGAAGTGTTTTCATTTTAGTCAAGACCAAGTACAAATTGAGCCGACTTCAGGCTTTGGGAAAAACACCTTAAAATACATCTAAAGGAAAGGGTCATAAAAAGTCCAAGGATTGGGTTGATTTAAACCCATACTTATTTGTGCCTTTTTGAGGAAACATTCTTGTGTTTGTGTGCTTGATTTGTTTTCTTGTCAAAGAAGAAAAATAAAAAATCAGTTCCAAAAACAAGTATTCATCCAACACAAACATTTTTTAGAAACAAAAGATCAAAAACAAAGAGCAAGAGTATCAAACTATATGACCATTCTTCACATCTTGAGAAAGAAGAATCTTCATCAACACATCAACTTGAAGAAAAGACCATTGAGCTCAAAGGCTCTTATCAAAAGGAGGAAATTCTTCTATCTAAATAGAATTTTTTTTTGTCTCTAATAGAGCTTTTCTACGTCACATGTGTCTTTATCTTCAAGGGAAATCAGACGAATTTGATCAAGAGTCATTGAACCGCAGAGCTTTTATGCAATATAAAGCTTTGAGTTATCACAAAAACCAAGGAGGCAAGATCAATCCTGACTTCTTTCCAGACATTTGTATCACATACAACGTAGCTTGAGAAAGACCACCAACTCCCAAAAGAGAAGAGGTAGAATTTGTCGCATATGTAACACGAAGTTTCTATTGAAGTTAAACATTTCATCCATTTCTCACCTTCACATCATCACTCCATTTCAACTCTCAAAACATTAAGAGGTTCTTGTCCTAAGTTCTCTTTAGATATTGCTTGAATCAAACACAATACATCACTTTTTAGAGTGTCTCCACATCTAGGATAAAGTCATCCTAAGAGACATTTCTACGCAGGTTAAAACTAGTCTATGAGTGAATCCTCTCATTACTAGGTAGTTAAATCTATAACACATCTCAGATTTCTCCAAACCTTATCACATCAAACTTTGTCAAAAACAGCAAGCAATTCAAGAAAGACCTTTGGTAACATCTAACTTTTAAAGTGCTAGAGATCCATATGCAAAACACCACACCAACCATAAACCTCTCATTTCATCAACAACTCATCATCATTTTCACCCAACTTCAACAAAAACTTATAAACAAAATGGCTCATACCCGATCACGGTCTAAACAATAAGAAATTGAGGAAGAAGAAGAGGAGGAAAATATCAATGAATTCCAAGAAGCCCTTGGAGGAAACACAAATGACGAAAATCCAAGTACTCCCACCCCTGCGACAATAGAAAGGGCACAACACAACCCTCTCTTTAATAGATTGTTTGACGAAATACTCAGGAGCAATGTAGATGCTCACTTTTTAAGAATTGCTCAAGAGGGAGCCAAACTCCCCTCTGACTTTGATCTTGCACAACTAATACAAGCATTAGAATGACAAAGTCGCAATGAGGAAGAAAGAGGTAGAGATCCCATTAGATACAACCTTTTATCACAATAATCCACCACCTCCTCCTCCTCCAAATGAAATAGAGATGTTGCGGCAACAAGTTGAAAATATCACCCAACAACTTCGTAGTGGTGTGAAAACTAATCAGTTTTCACTTAATGACATTTGTCCCTATCCCTTTGATAGGAATCTTCATATGCCACCTTTTCCACGAGGGTTTGAAACACCCAAGTTCAAAAAATATAGAGGAAAAGGAGACCCTTGTGATCATGTTAGAGAATTCCATTCAGCTTGCCTCGAAGTAGCATACAAGGACACGCACCTCATGCACTATTTTCCCCAAAGCTTGGGAGGAACCACCACATCATGGTTTTCCCGATTACCCGGTGACATTAGGACATTTGAAGAACTCATCCAGAAGTTCCTGGCACATTACTCACACAACATTGAACGTGATATCACCATGGTTGATCTATGTAACACTAAACAAAAACAAGGTGAACTATTTTCAGTCTTTCTACAACGATGGCGTCAAATGTCTAGCAGATGTTCTCTTCAGTTACCTGAACAAGAACTAGTGGAAATATTTATTTCCAACTTAAACGAAGAAATGGAATTTCACTTAGACGTCAAAGATACAGATTCTTTTAATGACATGATCACCAAAGGCTTAAAATGTGAGCGAGCTCTCATCAAGAAAGGACTTATCAAAATCTACAATGAGCCAAAGGATGGCCCTCGTCCACGCTTCAATAGTGACAAGCCTAACTTCTGGAACAAAAACAAAAATATCATCAACGATGGGGTTGTGGATGCAAGAACTATCAAAACTGCGCAACCTGTGGTCCGATTTGCAGGACATAATCCCCCACCCAAGACTAATACAGTTGCTCCTACAAATCAAGGCCGCATCACATCTCAAGACGAACCTAGATAGCATCAGCAAAATTTTAAACCAAAGCGAACATACACTCCCTTAGGGGAACCTATTGAAACAATGTTACATCAGTTGGTTTCTCAAAATTTGGTAACCTTACCCAAAACATCAAACTATGAACCTCAAGTCAAACCTTCATGGTGGAGGGATACTGAACATTGTGATTTCCATGAAGGAAAAGGGCATAAGACAAGTAATTGTCACAGATTGAAAGATCTTATTCAGGATCTTATTGACCGAGGTGAAATCAAAATCGAAGGACACGACCCAAAAACAACAAACAATGATCATTTGATGTTCAAAAATCCACTTCCATCACAAGATCAAAGGGGTCCTTCCACTTCAGGGAGAAACACAGACACCACCGATTATACGCAAGCAACATATAATTACACTGTGAATCACCTATATGATGCCAGTGAACAAATTGCAACTATTATTATAAAAAATCCCAGCTCTACTTGCAATGTTGTTACCCGTTGCGGCAAGATTACCATAAAAGCAGCTCCACAAGGCACCACATCTATCCCAAAGTAGTATAACCTTGTGGACCAATTAGATAAAACGCTCGCACTGATATCTATCTTAGAGCTATTGCGCCTATATCCATCTCATAAAACAATCTTGGATCAAGCTCTCCAAGAGGCGTCAGTCCTTGCAAATTTGAACATAGATCAGTTCCAAGCCATGGTTGGAAATCTAAGGTCATCACCTTGTCTCACTTTCTCTGAAAGTGACAACTCATCCTTCCAGAAACCACATAACGCCTCACTCCACATTGAAGGGTTTATCAACCAGCATAGGATCAAGTGAGTCTTGATCAACAATGAAGCATGCCTGAATATTTGTACACTATAATTAGTCATAGCTTTGGGATATGCAATTGAATCAGTGGATCCCCGCAAGAAGGTCACAATCAAAGCTTATGATGATGCAGAGCATTCATCCAAAGGAGCTATTGTACTACCAATCCGAGTGGGCCTTGTGGTGAAACACATCATCTGTCAAGTCCTGGACCTTCCTCTGCCATACAATTTGTTGTTGGGAAGACCTTGGATACACGCCATGCAAGCCGTTCCATCCACTTACCATCAGTGTATCAAGTTCCCACATAATGGTGTAGAAATCACGATCTTGGGCGATGCAAACCCCTTTGCATATTGTCATAATAAAAATCATCAACCAGAGATTACCGTTCCCAACAATAGAGAAGCCATCTCCTCCACGTCATACGTAAGTCCAGCCTCTCTTTCTAGTTCAAACACCACTATACCCAAGCAAGAGAAGCTCAAGATGAAAATTGCAGAGGAAGGTCCTGGAGAATACAATCTAAGCCAACTCTTTTGTGTTGGAAAAATGCCCACTTCTCCTAAAACACATGGCAAACCTCAACAGATACTTCAAACGTCACTGGTTAAACCAGCATGTGCATTGACACCTTTCATCCTTGGAAAGAGTCAAGAAGAGGAAACATTACCAACTATGGTAGTCAGGGTTTAGACTAATAAACAGATTAAAATTGCCCTTATTAAGGTACAACAGGTATGGTTTGGGGAAATTTTAGCTAGTGTCCTATCTCTTGTTAACCACCATTGGGGAAGGGTATGCTCAGACTTATGGAGCCAAGTGGAGTCGATACATGATACTTGCAACCACTCAACAAACGTTACGGGTACCTGTGCAAATACATCATAGCCTAAGCAATATATGTATTCCACAATCGAGGTCAACATCATAACATCATTAGTACAACATAATATAATCATATCATCATTAATATAATAAATCATTGAACTTAACATGTATAATCAAATACAATGATAAGTATCTAATATCTCTAATGAAATAAAATATCATAAAATATCACTTGCTACACTCTAATAATTAATTTGGTTAACATTACATTTCAACATTAGCATTAAAAAATGTGTCACGCTGCTCCTACAGAGGACTCTCTCGCCCATGGAAGTTTGAATACTTCTATTTACAATGTCTCGCACTTCTCCTTCAAATGGCTCTCCCACCTGTGGAAGTTTGAATACTTCTATTCATGCAGTTGGATCCCGCCTTCCTCCTTTGCTAGTGGGTGCCACAGATGGTTCCGTTGTGATGTCATTGGGGGGGGGGGAGTTGGTTGCCAATGCCCATCCTGGTGCATACCCTACTCCTCATTTGCATGCTAGTTCTACCTGCCCAAACTTGTCTACTGGTGATGTTCA
This sequence comes from Cryptomeria japonica, assembly GCF_030272615.1. Taxonomy (NCBI): domain Eukaryota; kingdom Viridiplantae; phylum Streptophyta; class Pinopsida; order Cupressales; family Cupressaceae; genus Cryptomeria; species Cryptomeria japonica. Next base: position 318,169,050 of record NC_081407.1, on the reverse strand, counting down.
TGCTGGTGCCTCGTCCTCAAAGGTGGATGGGTCTAGTCCCCCTTGCATTGATGCCCCTGTTGTTGATGCCCTCTCGGTGGATGTTGTTGCTACTATTTCTATGGCTTATGGTGGTGCCACTCTTTCAGGAAACACTACTTTGGAGGATGACCCTATTGTGGGTGCTAGAGTTCTGCCTAGACCTTTTTTAGTTGGTAAATACAACTTTGCTCATGCGGCCATATCTACTACCCAACCCTATAAGGGGGTTTGTTCTCTTCCCTATGCCAAGTCCTCCCCTATGGTGGTGTGTGGGAAGAATGTTGTGGACAACATTGTGAGATTTTGCCAAGATCAAGGGCACAACGAAAAATCACATAAAAGAGACAATAGTGTGACAAGAACAAACTGCATTCTCATCAATATATAAATGATCAACTGGATTAACTAATACAATAAATATAGGCTTGCATATATAGTCAAGGCCAAATGGATATGTGAGCACACAATCATGACATGTGGCTCAATGAGAAACAAGGGTAGGTAAGAAAAAGTAGGGGTAGGTAGGAGAAATAATATAATATTTCACAAGAGGTTGATCACCACCCGAATGTGGAATGTAACAACAAGATAAGACCATAAAAGGTGGAATTTCTGTTGGGAAAAATGGTGTCTCAACCTTGCATTTATGCGAGGTTACTATTTATAGTAAGTTTTTATTTGAGCACGAAATGGTGCGAAACTCTCCCTGAAGCTTCTGGTTGGCTAGATAAGCATTCCGGTAAAGTTGCGTCGCAAGGTCACAGCTAGTTTTGAAGATATTAAAGTTTTCGTCTTGGAGGGGTGCAATAAAATGTTTAAAATTAATTTTGGGGACTTTAGAGGCTCCGAAACACCCTGAAAAGTTGCCATAACCGGCGAAGCCGGTTACGAGGTGATAGAGCACTTCGCGAGCTTTCCGGCGCTTCAAACGGTTCGTCAATCGGACACCCGGTTCTCAAGTTATGGCCTCCGGAAGTTTGTACTCCTGAAATAGGAAAAATAATTTGTATCGGATACATAAATGAGCTGCCGGCGAAGCTGGTTACGAGGTGATAGAGCACTTGGCAAGCTTTCCGGCGCTTCAAACGGTTCGTCAATCGGACACCCGGTTCTCAAGTTATGGCCTCCGGAAGTTTCTACTCCTGAAATAGGAAAAATAATTTGTATCGGATACATAAATGAGCTGTAAAAGGGAGTGAAACGTGTTGATGTGTGCTTTAACATGTCATAGAAGGGAGATAAGGTCGGCTACACCTTATTGGGTGGTTTTAGCCCATGGTTTTGTAATACCGTTTGACGGTTTCTTGTATTGTATCTCCTATTTATGAGGTGTGTGAGATAGAGGTTGTGTGTAAGAGTCCTATGGCTATTGAGTTGCCTCTGAATCTCTGATTAGTGCTACTCCTGCGAAGAGCTTGCTCTGCAAGTATTTTGTAATCTGTTTTTGATTGCTGAATAAAATATTGAGCTGCTTTTGGAGGGTGGGGTTTTTCTCCCGAAAGGGTTTTCCCCACGTAAATCATTGTGTTGTGGTATGAATGCTATTATATCTATTTCTATTTTCTGTAACTGTTGTAATGATCTGAAAAAGTTTTGCATTACCCTCCTCTCAAGGTTAGTGTAGGAAGTTGTTTCCGCTACTTAACTTCCTTACAATTTCTCCTACAAGCATCATCCCTATATGCACACTTCCTTAAGTGTCTCATATCCAAACTACGATGAGATGCATTATCCTAAGTTAACTTAAGTAAAGTGTAATTATATCCTATAAGAATAAATAATTACACCAACACCCCCCCTTAAGTGCAACTTAGGGGAATGAAGACTCAAGTTAGCAATGCAAGATGGGTCCCGAATACTAGGCCATGATAGGTACCCATGTACAATATGCAAATGCAAGCAAACCTATGCAATGCAATCTCTAATAAATAAAGAAAGGGAGAAAACCCAGTGGGAAAAAACTCCCCCCCAAAAGAGAGATAAATGTACAAAAGACTCTCAAAGAAGAAGAACAAAACCTCAAAGAGGAAAAAGGCCCCCCCATAAGAGAGGAAGGAGAAGTCATCTAACCCCCCCTAATGAAACATCTGACACCCCTAAGAGAGCTTGCAACTGCTGGAACTTACTCTGAGTGAAGGGTTTGGTGAATATGTCTGCAACCTGCTCTACTGTAGGACAATACTGCAAATCAATGACTTTCTCCTAAATCAACTCTCAAATGTAGTGCATATGAATCTCGATGTGTTTGGTCCGCTAATGCTGAACCGGGATCTTTGAGATTGCAATAACACTCTGATTGTCACAATGTAGAATTGTTGGCCGTGGAATGGAGAATGTAAACTCTGTGAGAATATGCTGAAGCCAAATTGTCTCAATCGCTGCGTTAACAACCCCTCGATACTCAGCCTCAGTCGAAGAGAGAGCAATAGCAGTCTGAACTAAGGTGGAAGCTATAACCAGAAGTAGAGTTATGATCATCAAGATCACCAGCCCAATTAGAGTCCGTGTATCCAACCAAGCGAAGTCCTGTGCCTGCTGCATAGTGAATCCCATAATGATGTGTACCCTGGATGTAGTGAAGGATGCATTTGACGACTTTCCAATGAAGCTCATGTGGTTCCTACATGAAGCGGGAAACCATGCCAACTGCAAATGAAATGTTAGGGTGTGTGTGAGTCAAGTAGATGAGACTGCCCACAAGCTTAGGATACAATGTGGCATCGACTGGTGGAGAAGAGCACTTAGCCTCAAGCTTGACTCTAGAAAGAAAGGGAGTCGATGCAGGCTTACAATTAGCCATATGAAAGTGTGCAAGTAGATCAAGAACATACTTGGGCTATGATAGAGCAATCCTAGAAGATGATTGTGAAATCTCTATCCCGAGAAAGTAGTGCAAAAGACCCAAGTCAGTCATAGAAAATCTATCATTCAAAGCAGATTTGACACTGCTAATGATGGATGCGGTGCTCCCAATAATGATCATATAATCAACATAGAGCACAAGTATCAAGTGTGAGTCATCCTGTCGCAAAATGTAGACATTCAAATTGAAATGACACCTGGTGAACCTTGTTGAGAGAAGAAAGGAATCCATCTTTGAATACCAAGCCCTGGGGGCTTTCTCAAGGCCATAGAGAGATTTCCTCAGTCTGCGAACCAATGAAGAATCTTGGATAAACCCTGTGGCTGCTCCATATATATATCTCCTCATCAAGATCCCCATGAAGAAAATCACTCTTCACATCCATTTGATGGACAAACCAACCATGAGCTGCAACAATAGCAAGTGTCAAGCGAATGGATTTCATCTTAGCTACGGGTGCAAAGGTCTCAGTATAGTCAACACCTCGAACCTGAGAGAAACCTTTCGCAACAAGACGAGTCTTATACTTATCCACACTACCATCCACTACAAACTTGGTCTGATAGATCCACTTACATCGAACCATCTTTTTCCCCTTAGGGAGAGGGACTAATTCCCATGTGTTGTTCCTCATCAAGGAACTATACTCTTCCTCCATAGCTTGGTCCCACTTGGGAACCCCTGATGCTTCCTGAAATATCTGTGAATCTGAAGTAGTAGCAATGTATGCATGTGGAAGGTACTGATGCTGTGATCAAGTCCTCAATGTATCTGAAGGATCCTCAACAAGAGAGCCCACAGACTCAAGTGTCTGTCAATCCCAACAAGGTCTAGGTGGAGGTGGAGAATGAGGCTCCTCAATTGCAAGTGGACCCTGCAGAGGTGTAACCCTGTGAGTCAGAGTTGAAGGAATCTCATCATTTGAATCACTCTCATCACTATCCACAATGGAGGAAGGTAGAGGAGGAAGTGAGGCTAAGCTAGGAGAGATTTCCTCAAAATGAACATCCCTCTCAATAAACACCTCATGTGTTTTTGGATCCATCAATCGATATTGCCTTAATACCCTCAGGATATCCAACAAAAATACAAGGCCTACTTTGAGGTTCCAATGCCTTGCATTTCTACAGAGGAATGCAAGCCCATGCTGGACACCAAAGACTCTGAAATGTCTCACAATCGGTTTCCTTCCAGCCCAAGCCTCAAAATGAGTAATACCTGTCAAAGCTTTGTGAGGAACCTGATTTTGGATGTGTGTGGCACAACTAATAGCCTCTACCTAAAAGGTGGGATCAAGAGAGCGTGCATGTATCATACAGCTAGCCATTTCCTTGAGAGTTCTATTCTTGCGTTCTACAACTCCATTCTGCTATGAAGTGTAGGCAACTGAATGCTGAAGATCAATCCCCTCAAATGTACAAAAATCCTCAAGTCTTTTGTTCACATATTTACTTCGATTATCTGTGCAAAGAATCTTGACCACTTTCCCTGATTGCTTCTCCACATGAGCCTTAAGTCTAGAAATTTGTCAAACACTTCACTCTTATGAATAAGAAAAGAGACCCAAGTGAAGTGGGAGTAGTCATCAATGAAGGTGAGGACATAGCTGGCCCAACTAAATGAAGGTGATGGAAATGGACCTGTTACATCATTGTGAACAAGTTGAAGAATTTCCAAAGCTCTCCAAGCTTTCCCCTTATCAAAATTCTCCTCAGGATTCTTGCCCATGGAACATCCTGAACATACACCCTCTGAAAAATTGATTCGAGGTAGACCTATAACCATGTCTTTAGTGCTAAGCTACTGAAGATAGTGGTAGTTGAGGTGACCAAACCACTCATGCCATAGCTTACATTATGAATTTGAATGAGTAAGCAAGGCCCTAGAAGGAGAAATTGGCACAAAGTGGGAGAATGAATAAAGTCTTGAGTTGTCATTGACTTGTCCCACTGCTACCAAGGCATCATTATCAAGTTCCTTTACCACAACTGAATCAGGTGTAAACTCAACCTTTTTTCCATTCCCATAGTGAGTGATTTAGTAGATAGAGAGAAGATTTGTAGACAGGTTAGGAACATAAAGAACATTCTCAAATGTTCCATCATCCATGTCAACCGAACCTTTCTCTTCAACCTCAACTTGTGTATCATCACCTATGTAAATGTGAGGTACCTTTGATGGCTCCAATGAAGAAAACTACTCCTTTATAGAACCCATGTGATAAGAGACACCCGAGTGAAGTATCCACTGCCGTGAAGAACTTCTTTTAGCCACAAATACTTGCCCTTTTCCCTTAGATTGTAAGGAAGTGGAAGGAGATGAATCATTCTTGTTGTAGGTGGATGGCAAATTGATGTTGTTCTTCTTAAGAATATTTGTCAACTCATCAACTTGCTTGGTGTGGCATCGACTCTCATCATGACCATACTTCTTGCAATAAGCACAAGTTGGTTTATCCTTCTTAGGTGGAGTCCCGTTCTTGGAAGAGGATGAACAATCACCTTGTGATGAAGAGGATGATTGTCCTTTTTACTGCTATGGCTTTGACTTAGATTGCTTCTTCTTCTTGTTGGAATCTTTGCCTTGACTCCCTTGATTAGCCACCAAAGCCTTGGACTTCAAAGACTTGAGAATCCCCATGTTCAACAACTTAGATTGTTCCAACATTAACATTTATGTGAAAGCATCAAATGAAGGCATAGTGTAGGAACTCCCCACTATCAAATGATGAGTTTGTAAGCTAGAAACAAATGATGCATATTTAGGTGAAAGCTTGTCCAACAAGTTGAATATCAACTGAGCATCCTTTTTGTCAATTCCACAATCCTTAAGCTTTTCTCTTACCTCATTTGCTTTGGTGACATAATCTTGGATTGTATGAAAACTATTAGGATCCAAGTTGGTGAGCTAATTGTCAATCTTGTTGCCTTTGATTTCACCAACTTGACCATACAATTTCTGAAAGATGTCCCAAGCCTCTTTGATTGTTGAACACTTCTCAATGTGAAAAATGAGGTCATGTGATACATACTTACGCAAAGTTCCAAGAGCCATGCAATCCTTAGTGAGACATTCTAACTGAGCATTAGGATCAACCTTAGGATCTAGTGGTGCTGCTATTGTTCCATCTATGTAATGCGTGAGTCCTTTTTCCATTAGTTTGCTCCATGCTTTAATTTTCCAAGATGCATAGTTATGAGGAGTTAAAGGTGGAAATTTATGAGGACTCATAGAAACAAAAATGAAAGAGCACAAGAAAGAGAGACACAATCACACAAGGCACCCCCCCAAATTCACTCAATCAAAGAACCTCCCCCCCAAAAAAAAAATAAAAAAAATTTGATGATTTGTCACTTTAAACTTAGTGCGTGTACAATGGGCCACTTGCAAAAAATGGCAAAGTGGACTTCTGATTTCAACTTTACAACTGCCTCAAAGAGGCCAAAGGAGACTCAAACTAATAATGCAAGAGATCTAAACTGAGATCCAAGCAAATTACAAGTACCAAGTATGCCAAAAAAGACCAATTTCTGAAAGTACAATATCCACTCAAAATCTTTGCAAACTGATGACAGATTATGAAATTAGACAAAAAATATGCACTTTAAAAAAATGACACTTGAAAAGGAGGTCGTATGAGCCCAAACGAAGCCTTTGAAGTTGCAAAATTGAGGATTGGACAGGTACTGCTGAGAGAATATGAAAATTCTGAAAATATTGTGCACCAAAATCAAAAAATAACCATACCATTGTGGAGAGCATGAAAAATTATTCCAAATAAAAAAAAATTGCACCCAAAAAGGAGCAAAATTGAGCAAGTTATGAGCCTACAAAGTTGACTCAAAAAACAAAACTGCTCAACGGAGAGGGGTCTAAAATTTTCAAAAAGATGCTGACGCATGCTGATGTTAGCAATTCACTATGTTAAATTTGACTACCGTATGACTGTTAAAATGTCTGTCGCACCCTTCTCCCTGGCTGTACGGATATGTTGACGTGGTGACCAACTGGGCAGATGACGTGTCAAAATGTTTGTCCCATGGGCTAGTGGCCTCCTGCCACATGGAAGACGTGGGTTCGCCAGAGGAAGGTGTGCCAAATCAGCGGGAGGTCATTGATGACTACTGGTGGCCAGAGCCCATGGCCGACAGGTGGCTGCTGCAGCGGGGTCAGCGGTGAGTGGGGGCCGGCGAGGGTGTGGGCTGACAATGAGCGGATGGGCCAATAGTTTGCGGAGGAGGACAATGGAAAGTGGGTGGTTGTTGCTGCAAGTGGTGGCATACAACATAAAGCCAACGATTGCTGCTGCAAGGTGCCTGCAGGTGGTATGACCTTGCGTGCAAAATTCCCCCAACACCCAAAATTTGACTTTCACCAAAATAGGTCGAGTTTATACTCGTTTTTTATGGAAATGGGCTCTTGAACGTAATGGTGAGGTTGAAAATGCTCTAGGATTCCTCCAAAACATGTATTACCTCAAATATGAAATTAGAAGCCTTCCAAAATGTCTCCAAAAACCAATCAATGAAGCCCCAATGGCTCTGATACCATGTGAGATTTTGCCAAGATCAAGGGCACAATGAAAAGCACATAAAAGAGATAATAGCGTGACAAGAACAAATTGCATTCTCATCAATATACAAATGATCAACTGGATTAACCAATACAATGAATATAGGCCTGCATATATAGGCAAGGCCAAATGGATATGTGAGCACACAATCATGAGATGTGGTTCAATGAGAAACAAGGGTAGGTAAGAAAATGTAGGGGTAGGTAGGAGAAATAATATAATATTCCACAAGAGGTGGATCACCCACCGAATGTGGAATGTAACAGTAAGATAAGACCACAAAAGGTGGAATTTCTCCTACAAGCATCATCCCTATGAGCACACTTCCCTAAGTGTCTCATATCCAAAATATGATGAGATGCATTATCCTAAGTTAACTTAAGTAAAGTGTAATTATATCCTATAAGAATAAATAATTACACCAACAAACATTGGGTTCTACTAATGCTATACTCTGGTGTGCAGATTCTCTAGGTTCTGGCCCTTGCTACTAGACATCCATTGTTGGGTGAGTGATTCCTGGAAGCCTTTGGTTTCTCATAGTATTGAGCTCTTTCCTTGTGCTAAAGGATTTTTCATTGCTTCCTTTTCTTCTTCAGCTAATCGAGAGTTAGTTTTGGGCAAGTTGTGGGCTTGGGGATCTCACCCTCTCTCTGTCAAGCCTTGGACAACATCTTTCAACCCTCTTACCAAACCACTTAATGTACATCCATTTTGAGTCGCCTTCCAAATCTTGCCCTCCATTTTGGGGAGCTTTCTTTCTATGAGGCCATTGGTAACTCTATTGGTTGCTTCTTGAGGGTTGATGATACCACATCCTCAATGAGCCACTCCACCTTTGCCCACATCTTAGTCAACATTGACATATTTTTGCCTCTCCTGGGAGTTGTTGTTCTTATGGTAGGGGACAGGCCTTGGACACAAATGTTGGATTTTGAGGGCCTCCCATTTTGCTACCAAAAATGCTTCTCCATGGGTCATTTGGCTTTAGATTGCTCTATTTTATGCCATAAGGGTTCTTCTGATTGTTCGAAAGATGCTATTGTTGACCACTTGACTATCTTTGCTTTTGATTCTGACTCGGTTGACTCCTCTCATGATGATGAGTTCCCCTCCTGGTATGACGTGCCTCTTATTGCTGATGCTATTGTTGCCACTCCTTCTACCCTTGAGGATTCACAACCTCATCGTACTCCTACTCCTGATGTTTTCCCTCTGCAGTAGCTTGACGTTGTTCTTCTATAGCCTGTTGCAGTTCTTTAGCAACACTCTATTGCTGCTACTGATTGTAGCCTTGTGGGGTCCTCCCCACTTGATCTCTCTCCTGATGGTCCTAATGATAGTATCATCTGGACTGTGGTTTGTCACAGGCGAAAGGGGAAGTCCTCCGCCCTCTCCCAATCCCCTACTTGTCAAGGTTTGGGTGTCTCTTCCCCTCCTTGAGCTGGGTTTGGGTTGTTTTTGGTTTGATAGGCTTCTGTTTGCTTGTCCAATCTTGTTGTTTGGGGGCTTGCTCCCATGGTTAGTTTTTTTCTCACCACCTACGGTTTGTTCTATTAAGGTTCTGCACCCTTGTTCTCGATGCTGTTAATGTTTTGTTGATAGTCTTAGACTATGTTAAGGGTCAACACCTTGGTTAATGCTACTTTTCTAATAAAAAACATTAGGATTAATATTTCAAAATAGGATAATTCCAAATCACCATTAATGTTAGAAATTGGGATCTTAGGATACTTATCATTGTAAACAAAGTATAAAATAAATGCATTAAGAATCATATAACCATGAAATAACACATTACACAATATATACATAGGGAAAACCCTTTTTGGTAAAAAACCCCATAAAACATCATTTTATTAAAACTCTTGTCTACCATAAAATAGACTAGAACCTAGTGACACTCCTCCAATACTTCGAGATGACCAACAATACCTTTTGTGCATAGTGATACAACTCACCATAAAGCTTCAAATTTACACGCCTCTCAAATGAGAGATAACCTCCTTTAATATAGGAGGAAGGGAGCTTCACTAGTCACACCTTTTCAAATTCCCCCATTCAAAATCTAACATTTATTAGATTATGAATATTTTAAATGGGATATGCTTATAAAGCATATAATATATAAGCTTTTATAACCTTATATTAGAACATTATATATAAATGTTATAAGGATGTGACCCCTAATAAAATTATGTTCTAACACTCCCCGTTAATGTTAATAGGAGATTGCATTTCAATTTTCATAAAAGAAAAAATGAAGTACCCCAGTAACATAGGTCTTCTTTGACAATGATAAACATGAACACAAATATATGCCAACATGAAGATCATGCATTCTAGATTACATGAAAGTCATGTTGTCATAATTTATAATTTTAGTGTCTTAAAAATGATGCTATAACGTCTTAGCAAACTGCATTGGAACCATGGTCTCCCCAAATTAGCCTCTCCCCAGGTTCATTACATAGTGCTCTTAGGAATTAATACAAATGTGCCCATAGGAATTAATACAATGCTTTTACAAGTGGAAGATTTATAAGGAGAAGAATTTGCAATATGCTCATAGGACTTTCCTGTAGGACTTACTAAAGCCTATATGCAGTATTTAAAACAAAAGGACTTACATATGCCTACTTGCAGGCTTAAAGGACTTACTAATGCCTATATAGGTCTCATTTCATACTTATTAGGACTTACTTATATATGCCTACCTGTAGGATTGAAAAAATAAGATTTAGCCATTAGGTGGTGTCATTGACATGCACACTCCCCCTCAATGGCATCATCCAAGGCCAAGCATTGATTTTAATTGGGAGCATATAATTGTTGGCATTGCACACTCCAATAAGGAATTGTAGCTGATTGAAGGTATTGTCATTGATGGCAACCTTGCAATCCTATGGCATCGACAAACTCTACACCGATAGAAAGTTTACCGGCAACGGCAAAGATGATTATCGACAGGATTTTTTTATTGCATTTTGTATTTACTTGTAATATATTTTTGTAAGCAGACAAGGCGAATTGTAATAAGACTCATATATAAGTATGAGATCTTGTAGATCATTTAGAGATGCGAACATGGTTAGATTATTGCAGAAGTAATAATCTAATATTAAGGCAGATTTTGGAGTAAGGTTTACGGTTATCGTATGAGCTTAAACCGGTACTGAACCTGGCATAGTAGATGCTGAACTAAAGCAGTACATTATATTGGATTTGCATAATCCATTTTGTAAGTCAGTGAGACTTCCTTTTTGTAATTAAATAGTGAGCTTTAGGCAGTTGGCCTTCCTGCATGTGCATGCCCCTATTGTAAGTAATAACCATTCATTGGCCAGTGAGTGAATATTGTGGGTCACAAATCCCACCAAGGTTTTTCTCACACCGGGTTTCCTTGTTAAAAATCTTGTGTTATGGTGTGCTTTCTATGTTATGCTTATTGTTCATATTTACTGCATTAATTCTTGTTTATTGGTACACTGTTTTAGAATGCAATTTGTTTAATAAGATCAGAAAATCTTTAAACCATCAAGATACTGATTCACCCCCCCTCTCAGTATCTTTGGGAATCCTAAAAATTGGTATCAGAGCCTGGTCCTCTTTTTTCAAAAGCCTAACAGCTTGAGGGAGATTCTGACACCGGTACAGATGGAAAACTTGAGAAAGCAATTGGAAACAACTCTTGTAGATTATGATGCAGAAAAGTTGAAGAATATCAAACTTGAAGATGATCTGAAGGCTGCACAGGAAATCATTCGAGGACTTCAGGAGAATCTAACTATTGCTAGAAACAAAAGAAGAGAACTTCATGATAAGATACAGAATGATGATGATGAAAAGGAAACTCTCAATGATCTTGTAAGCAAGATGAAGCAAGAAAACATGACCTTGAGGAATGAGATGCAAGATATGACTATGAGATTTTGTGAAGACATTGAAGATAGAAAGAAGAATTAAGATGACTTGACTAGAAGACTCAATGATATTGGAACTGAAAATCTAAGACTCAGTCATGAAAATGATATGTTAAAGACATATCTGATTCACTTGGAACATGATAAAACTGAACTCATGAGACAGAAGGATTTCTTGGAAAATGAGTTGGCTACTGCAAATAAACACAAAGAAAAATTCAAGAAAAATTCAGAAGAACTTGATGACATACTGAAAAATAAAAAACCTAATGGAGACACTAATGGTCTTGGCTTTGAAGTTGGTGAAAGCTCCGGTACTGCAAACAATCATGATCACAGTAAATTGGTAAGACAACCTAACGCCTACAAATTTAATGGGAAATACTTTAACTGTAACAAGTATGGTCATAGAGAAAATCAATGTAGATCTAGAAACTATCAGAACACTAATGCACCCACCGGTCAATGTTCTAAATGCAACAAAATTGGTCATAATTCAGAAAATTACAGAATGAATGTAAGATGTTATGTTTGTGGAAGATTTGGACACTTATCTAATCAATGCAGAACACATACCGACATAGGATAGGGAAAAGCTATTCAAAAAAATAATGTGACTTGTTATGCTTGTAACAAGATTGGACATATTGCATAATTTTGTAGAAGTAAGACATCACTGACAAATAACAAAGGACCCAGTTTGAAAGGTAAAGAGAAGGTTGATGAGGTAAGAAATTTTTTTCAAATCAATGGATTAGAAAGAGAGATCAGAATGTTGATGAGGCTATTCCTTCACCAGTAGAACAGAGTATCACTCCACCGACAGGAGATTCTTCATCTAACTGAAAAGAATCTTTTCGGGGTATGGAAACTAACTGAAAATCATGCTAGTTTACCCTCAGTTGATGGTAAGAAGATGAAATCCTTCTTTATCGACAGATGAGTTAAGTTTTCACTTAACCGATAGACATTTATTGTGGTAGTTGAAGGAAATGACATTATAAAGCAAGTGTTTTTCACTCTTTTTCACTCACCGAGCTTTCAAATTTCTTAAGAGCGCAAGAAACCCAAGCGAAGGCATCCACAGCGAGAAGTGAAGAAAAATCTTTCAAGCATTCAAACCTAAAGGTAGATTAAGGTATTTATCAAATGGCTTCCTCCTCTGCACCTGAATTCATTGCAAACACTACTGTAATTGAAGCCATAGGCCCGTATTTAAGATCATACCTGAAACAGCGAAGCAGGATGATACCCTAGGAACATTCTCTAAAATACCCAAAGGAGTTGCATATGCTGAAGACCCTAGGATATACATACATTTTCATATTGAGGAACTTGGTGCTGATGAGATAATGAACATGTATAGGACAATAATTTGTGATGAGAATGGTATTGTGAAATCAGAACATAAAATCATAGAAACCCTAGGTTTTGTGGAGATACTTAGCATTCCTGATTTTCCTAAGGAAGTTGTAAGAATTGTGCTTAGCAGAGTTCATGGGGAATTCTTTTGGCTTGACTCCATCCACAAGATTACAAGAGAAGCAGTTAGGGTAGTGACTGGCTTACCTTCCACCGGTAGCAGGCCTGACAAAACTAAGAAAGTTCCAAACAACACCATGATGACCCTAACCGGTGCAACCCATGACAACAGATCCTTGAGAGTCAATGATGTGAAAGATATACATGTGAGATTCATTAGCATGATAGTAGGATACAAGACTATAGATGCTAACAGATTCAACTCTGTTTCTAGTTTATGTATCAAGAGTGCTTATGACATGGTGAACAGTAACACTAAGATTGACATATGTGAATGGTTAAAGGATGAACTAATTGACAACCTAAAGAAAATTAAAGGTGACAAGAAAGGTACTTTCAGATTTGGTAATTTACTTGTATGCCTAATGCTATACATTACTAAGGAAGTTCCCGGTATAGGTAGGAAAGAATTTGGTTTTGACATACTGGTAGGAAAACAACTTTTGGATATCTTTACTAACATGGGAGATGACAGGGAAAACAACATGTAGTCACATAAATCTGTCCAGCTTAATTAAATGAATATTTCGTATTTATTTGATTAAAAATCCACTAGCCATCAGTTAATTAAATTAATATTTAATTAATTCATCTCCAAACATTCTTCTATTAATTAAATAAATTATTGAATTTATTTTAATTAATTCATTAAATCAAATTCACAATCAATTAAATAAATAAAATCCCCTATTCCTCTTTTAAATAAATTAAATAAAACATTTATTTAAATCATTATCCCCACCCCACTTGCATTTTCCTACAAATGCAACTTGCACACATTTTGAAATAAATGAATTTTTATTTTAAATAAAATCCTATTTTCCCTCACCCACCAAATCCACTTGCAAAATCTAATCCCCTTCTAGATTCTTCTAACCCCTTCCTAATTAGCCTAATCCATCCTCTAAACTTTGTCACATCCCTAAGCAAAGGGAAGTCACTTCTCAAAACCTCAAAGTCTTTGATAACCATTAAAAGCTTCAAGTCTTCAACCACTAAATGGCTCAAAGTCTTTGATAACCATTAAAAGCTTCAAGTCTTCAACCACTAAATGGCTCAAAGTCTTTGATAATCTTTAAAGGCTTCCAACTTTCAACCACTTAATCCACAAAGTCTCCAATAACCATTAATGGTTAACCCAAACCCTCCTACATGGTTAAAACATTTGTTTTGACTCAACCTCTACCCAACCCAAGGGTCTCATCAAGCCTTTAATGCTTTGACCATGATTATCTCTTAATCATTTGCACAAAGGTTTATCCTTGCATTAACTCCTAATCCAGTGGGTAATCCTAATTTAGGCTTGACCCTTACCTTCTAGATAACCATGAGGTCTCCTCAGGCATTTAATGCCTCCAACCTCTTCTCTCAACCCAATCTTATGTTGACACTTGTCACCATTTCATTGGTGCAAATTGTGCACATGGATCCCCAACTTTCAAGCTTGACCCTTGATTAAACCTTTCAATCCTGGCCATCCATTGCTCCATTTTTCCTATAAATAGAGCCCATTCCTTCATAATCCAGATCCTGAAAACTTGTATGCATCTAAGCTATAGACATTTTAGAGAGCATTTTAGCATAAGCAATCTAACATCTTGTCTTTTTGGTTAAAATACATCATTTTAGCATTAGTATTAGCTTTTTATTTCACATTTAGAGCTATACTACAATCTCAATCCTCCATAAGCATCCATAGTGCAAAAAGCTGCTGAGAGCTACACTATTTTGGAACTTGGAGAGGAGAGGAACAAGGGAGAAGAAGCTAAGGCCATGCTAAGAGGAAGTTGGAGATGTCTCATGATCTTTGTTTTACTTATTAGATATATTAGCATGTCTCTTTGTGTCTCTTTTGGAATGCCTTCATAGATTGGTTTTTGATTGACTAACGCTAATGTTTTGTGTGTTTTGTGTTCTTTGATCTTAGACTAACCTTGTGCCATTTAGGAGGGCATCACAACATAATTGAACACTTCCAAGCATTTAAGGCTAGAATGAAAACAAGGGAAAGACTATCTCAAAGCATAGTTGACAAATATCAGAAAGAGATATGTTTTGTTATAAAGAAGGATGAAATCTGGATAGAAGCAGTGGTTCCTAGAATTGTTTGGGTGACATAATTGGGTTATGAGGCTGATGAAAACATAATTGAGACATATGCTAAAGTCCTACTTGAAGCCCCTAGAGAACCTGAAGAGGAAATATTTGGTAGTGTTGAAACCATTGAGAGCAAAGTGTAAACACTAAAATGAAGGAAGAAAAGAGAGAAAACTATCAGAAATCAACAAAATAGGCCAAAAAGATCAAGGAAAACATATTGAATACCATTGGTGTTAAGGAAGGTGACTTGGAAGGGTTACAACCGTAAGCTCATCTTTCACTGGTTGGAACTTCATCTGACAGTGAAATCCCAGCTGAGTTTAAGAGAGTAGAAAGGAAAAGAAAACCTTCATCGGTACCCTCTCTTACACCAAAGAGAACAAGAAGGAAACAACAGGCAGTAAGGCCCCCAGTAAAGAAAATGACACCAAGGAAGAAGAAAGAAAAACATGTTATTCCTCCTTTAGAAAATCTTTTGAATGAAATAATGGATGATGGAAACTTGACTAATGCCAGTAAATTGTATGATACTTTTACCAATGAAGAAAAGGAAAGCATAGAAAACAGTGTCATTCTACACTTAGACATATATAAGAAAATTTTGATAGAAGTTGTAAATGATCTACCAAGTGACTTGTATAGAAGACTAGATGCAAAGAGATTAGCCATTGTGGAACTGGATAAGAAGATAAAGATAGAAAAACTGCTTGCAGTTCACCCAACAAAATCAATAGAAGAAATTGATGAACTGATAAGTGAGGCAAACATGACTGTATTTTCCACTGGTCACCGACATGTAGCTTTAATGGCTAGCAGAGTGAATGAAATATTTGAAGAGAGAATGAATAAATGGGATATATTCTTTGTGGAGAAAGAAAAGAAAGAATAACTTAAACGACCCAAAGCTTTTAGAGTTTACCAAAAGGAAAAGGATAAAGGTAAAGGCAAGGTAGGTGGACCTCCAAGCATAAAAGTGACAGACAAATTGCCCCCACCTCCTTCTGATACTTCACCAGTTGAGACTATTGATACACCATTGGCTATTGATAATGTTGAGTTGGAATCAACACATGAAGACACCAATCTTGATTTTGAAGTGTTATATACAATAAACATTGATACATATGAGGTAAACATTGTGGTTGATAAAGAAATCACTGAGAAGAAAGATGTGGCAACTGAGCCATCGGCTGAGAATATTGAAATGGAAACACATGTTGAGCATACAGTTGAAAATGTTGAAATTGAGGTTGACACACAAATTGAACAATCAGTTGATCCCCTCGCTTCTGGAATGGTGACTGATACCACTGGTGCACACATTGAAAAACCCACTGAGTTAGAGAAACCCGATGATAACACAGAGAAACCAGTCGAGATACCAGCAGTGGACAGTTCAGAGATGCATACTGAGAAACCGACAGAAGAAAGCACAAAGAAACAAACTTAGGTACATTCTGAGAAACATGTAGAGAAAAAGGTTGAGACAGAGACAGTGCCACCGACAATAGTTGATAAACCCAAGCCTTTGCTAGTTGAGATGCAGACACAAACTGACTTATCAGAGGACAACACAAGTAAAGAGGTTACTCACATCGACAAAATGCAGATTGTTAAGATAGTTGGACAATCATCTGGTTCTTCCATGACAGAATTTAGACCAACTAATGTAACAGAGGTATTATTGGATTTGATTAAGAAAATAACAGATTGCAATGTACTTGCATACAAGGCTATTGATGATACAATTCCTTTATTAAAATTGATTGCACCCAAATGCAATGTGGAAAATAGAGATTCTTTGAACCAATTAGACACACTGTCTAAGTATATCACCGACAACTTATTGACAGTTGATCAGATAAATGAGGAGACATTCAGTGAGAAAATGAACAGAGAAAAGGAAAAATTCTTTGATGAGACAATAAAGAAGTGCACGAAACACATTGACACACTCCTACCGACACTAAGCAAAACAATAATGGAATTTAAGGAGTTGTATAGAGACACATGTAAGATTGCTATTTTGACAGTGGATATTGACAAGAAGATCAGTATTGTGAAGAAAGAAATAAATGATATAGCTGATAATCTCATCGGTTCATTGGAACCCATATTGGTTATAGAGTAGGAAATAGCATGCTTTGAAGAGAAAATTGAAAAATTTGAAAAAAAAGAGGAAAGAATAAAGTTCAAGGCAAAAGAGCTTAAATGTAGACTTGGTCCTAAACTTGACAACCTCGTCGCTTTGAGAAGGGAGATATCAGAGGCACTTTTTCCAGGACTAAAGACACCGGATGAGAAAATGCACATCCTCACCGGTACAATTGAAAAGACTAAAGCAACATTGAAGGATAGTGAAAGGTTCACTCAGAGCCTAAATTTTGCATTGGCAGACATATTTCAGATTGTAACCAGCTGGTTACAGGGTTTAGTTGACATTTTTGACAGGATTTGTCATTCATGTCAAAGGGGGAGTGGTAGAGATGAGAAAAATGATGGACATAAGAGATCATTTGCTTAGGGGGAACACACAGTTTTGGCACAATTTTTGATAAGATTTTTTTTGGACTTCAAAATTTGGACACATTTTTGGATTTTTCTCATGGGTGTTGCCATCAATGCCAAAGAGGGAGATTGTTGGCATTGCACATTCCAATAAGGAATTGTAGGTGATTGAAGATATTGTCATTGATGGCAACCTTGCAATCCTGTGGCACCGATAGACTCTACACTGACAAAAAGTTTACCGACAACGACAAAGATGATTACCGACACCCCAGCCGATAGGATTTTGTTTATTGCAGTTTGTATTTATTTGTAATATCTTTTTGTAAGCTGACAAGACGAATTGTAATAAGACTCATATATAAGTATGAGATCTTGTAGATCATTTAGAGATGCGAATATGATTAGATTATTGCAGAAGTAATATGCGAATATTAAGGCAGATGTGGCCAAGCATGTGTGGAGTCCTTCTATGGTCATTTTTTTTGAGTAGCATGTGTTATTTATCATTATGCTTTTCTTGCATGCTATTTTTTAAGAGTGCCATGTTTGTGGGATTAGTTATACCCTTGTGGTTTCTAGGATTTTTTTTTTGTTTTGTTTTGCAAATTTACTTCCTAATGTTTTGAATGATTAGTAAGAATCTTTGCTTTGGGTGTAATTATATGAGTAAGCTTTTTGGGGTCATTTTGATGTTATGGTAGCCATTTTAAATAATTTGGATGTGCAATTTTGTATGTTTAAGGAATTGTAGATTCTCTTGGGTTTTAATTTAACCTAGTGTGGTGTCTTATGAGTTATTTATTTGGTTGTGAAAGAGATGACGTGTGTTCATATATTCAGTATTTGGGGGAAATTTACTATGATATTGATTGCTCAAAATAACCTTGAATTATGGACCCTTTCTATGTATATACTATGATACACGAGTAGCATACCCTCTTGACCACTTTATCATATTTGAAACTAGTATTTGTCTCTTTTACACGGTGATTAAGAAATTCTTGTGTGAAGTGTACCTTCCATTGTTAAGTGTGAGAACATTTATTTTTTATTTGATTATGTAGTTGCATGAAATAAAAATGTTGATATTATAATTTGGATAAAGCCTTATGTTCCAAAATTTCATGTGGGAGCTTGGGTGTAATTATTACATTTTATCGATTTAAGAGTTACAATTTGGTCATATGTATGGAATCATGTTGAAAGTTGTGTAAAGATAAATAATGCACTAGTAAATATTGCATTGTGTGACCATATATAGTGTTTTCCCTTTTCTTTGTATGCATATTGGTTTGTAGAATATTTGTGCATTAGTGATTGATTAGGTTGGTGTGGTCTAGAGATCCCAACTATTTGTCATTTATGATCATGCTAATGTTATTGTCTAGTTTTGTAGAGGATATGGTTGTGGTGTGCCCTTGTAAAAATCTCTCTATTGAGTTAAGTTGCACATAGACTCATGTTAGGCATGCATATTATTGTAAATGTGTTATTATAATGTGGTAGAGAAACGTTTAGTATTATAAGAATGAAATATTAGGTGAAAGGTTTGAGTATCAACTAGATCTTCTCCCTTTGTATGTCTTTATATATTATCTAAATTAATGATATCTCCTATGGACTTAGGAATTCATTGCAATTTAGGGCAAGAAGAAACAACTAACACTCTTAACTGCACCGGAGTCTATAACCAATTTTGAATTTAGGTAAGGGGGAGATAAAGATTGCAAAGAATATTTAATTCATTTAATAAAGATTAGAGAGAATCGTAGTGGAAAGACACTTACTTGCACCCCATCTTTCCACAAGCCTACTATCTCAAGGCAATCATGAAGTTCTAAAACTCTTAGGCTTTTCAATGATATCCATGATGGAAGATTTCTATGATCGATTCTAGTGCAACTAAGCCATGCCAACTCTCTTGACAATTTGACAATGTGTAAATAACTACTATAGTTTTCTCCCACAATTTTTTTAATCCATATGGGAAAGAGCTTGTATTCAATAGGGAACCAAGAAACTTGTGAATGTCAGTGGTTGTTGCATTCAATATTATCCTCTTATCTGGATAGAGAAATAGCAAAAGAAACAAACTTAAAATAGAACAAGGTAAAGATACAAATTGATAAATAGAGATTTTATTTACTTTTTTAATTTCAACGCATAATTTCTAATTTTCTAGCAGCATGCAAAAATAACTTATTAACCTCACCTCATCCTGTTTATAAATAATCATAAACTGATTTGGATACCACATACAATAAGGTTGGAAAGTACTTGCAATTTCCCTTCCTAAATATCTTAAATGATCATGCATTCTTATCTCATCCTCATAACAAGTTCAACAAAACACTTGTTTACAAGCCTTTCCCATCCACACAGTCCACTCCAACTCGATCCTTCCCATAATGTAATAATGGCCAACTTGCTTGCATTAGTAAAAAACAAGCTATGTCTAAGAATATTTGTTGCTCTTCTTTATCTAAAGCATCATAGCTTACTTTCAACTTATTTATGATATCATTAGGCAATATTCGAGAAATTTTATGCAGTACACCTTTCCATAAATATTTATTGAAGTAACCATAAAGATGAGCTCCAAATAACTTTTAAAGACAAAGGTAACCCATTGCTACCAGTTATGAATTCTTCAACAAGATTCTCATATCCTAACAATGGAAAATGTTGTAAGAATGCATGCCAACAAAAAAGATGTCTGGTTTGAAATTGTTTCATTGACTTCATTTCATAGATGTAGGAGATGCCACAAACCCTGAGGGCTTCCTTGTCCCGTGTTGTAACAATGATCAAAATCCTAGGTGTAAGGCTCACCTTTGTTGGCATTAAATCTTATAGTTGTTCCCGATGATCCACATCATCCAAAACAACAAATACAAGAATAGATATCAAATAATTAGAGAGAATGTTCTTGCCATTCTCTATACTGTTAAAAGATTGTTCAATGAATTTGAACCTACAATCCTGAAGGAGTTGTCTCTGCATTTTGTGCAACTTAATTTTGTTTGTAGCATCTCTAATATCAAAGAGAAAGTTAGAATTTTTTATAGATGAATATTTATGATTATATAAATCTTTTTCCAAAGTGGTTTTTCCACATCCACCCATACCCCAAATTCCCACAATTTGAATTTGAACATCATAATGAATTTTCTCAAGTTTCCTAATTGTCATTTCAGAGTCTGCTACAATTTCTTCAAGACCCACAAGATGTTGTGCTGCCTCTAATGGTACCATTTTTATTATTTTTAACACATGATTCACAATATTCTTCAACACCCTTTTCTCATCTCTAAACAACATGGTTTGAGAAGGACAAAAATGAAGAAGCATTACTAAACAATGATGATATAATCAAACATATGCATATATAAAATAGAGAAGTATTAAATGAAATCAAAGGTGTAATAAGAGATGTAGAGAAGAGAGATTATTTGTTACTTACTCATTATTATTGATGCTTTCTCCTGTATAAGATGAGACATCATGGAGTGCCTTCTTCCACTCCGTAAGCTTGTCTTTGCCATATCTACCATTCTCTTCATGCTCCAAAAAGGAAGCTGTGTAGCTTCCTTTCAAATGGTGGAGGTTGTCAGGACTAACCTGGTAGAAAATAGGAATGATAGATGTGCCATACTTGAGCATAAATGATAGCTCAACAAGACACCTAGCCGATTTTGTGTATGTGGGAGAAAATATTGCTATATGAAGGGAAGCATAAGACATTGCTTCTTGTAGTTGTGTAGGGAAGAGATCTCCCAATTAAAGATCATGGGAATCAAGACAAACATTGAGACCCATAGCATGGAGGGCATTGTAGACATCTCTAGCTAGCATGTGTTTTACATCAGGTCCACAATGATTAATAAAAACATTGCAGGATGAGGATGTAGTAGAAGTAGATATAGATGCAGATGGTGTAGAAAGCTCATGAAAAGCATTTACAATCTCAATCTCTGGTTGATGAGAAGTGGAAGCCATGGAATCTGACTCAACTGAATACAAAGACATGAAAACAATGAAAGTAGGGGCAGTGCTTAGGAAGTCAAAGTACTCAACTTGGTGAAGCAGAGAGAAAGAGGTGAGTTATATAGATAAATAAGCAAGAGAAACGTCCTCAAATAAATGAGGAAAAATACTAATGAGTAGGTTTTTTTTATGACAAATAAATGAGGAAAGGCGTAGATGGGACATGTGTGGTTTGTTTGCGAAGCCTCATTTGACAAGAAATTTGGGGAGAATGGTGTTTGAGAGAAGCATTTGTCTCGATAATTTATGGAAATTGATTGGAATGTGTCATGATAGGACTAAAAATCATCAAATGAGATCATGCAGGTGTTGGCATGTTTGGCATAACTGATGCAGATGAGTTGTTGATTGTACTGGTAGAGGAATGATGATGACATGATCAGTTATTAGTGTTGTCATTGCTGGTAACCTATGTCAATTAATGTTTGATGATGGTTACAAATGATCTTTGATGTCTGACTTGTTGGATAAGTAACTTGGTCTACTGGATTTAGAATTTGGAAGTCTAATAGGGTTTACCGATAGGGCCGAGAATTAGGATTTCAACCGGTAAAAGCAAAATATTTTGATGGAATCGGTAAATCGATGATGGTTGGAAGCTTGTGGTTGGTGACATAAGCTTTTATGATGGATTTGTGTATGTTACCAGAACCACATCCTATGTTGATTACCGGAAGACATGTTTTAAAATTCCGATGGAGTTGAGCTAAGGTTTTAGTAGGGTTTTAGGACCGGTGATGAATTCACTTAACCAGTAATGATTTTTGATTCAACGGTGATTGATGGTGAATCTACATGAGGAAAATAACATGATAGAACCCACGTGAATGATTTGACATGTGTTTTGGCATGGAAGATGGTAGAATTTATTTGGAATGTGCAAAGTGTTTAGCGGAATGTTCCAAGGGTTTGACTTCTGTACAAATCAGATTTTTGTGATGGGTTATGAATAATAAACGACTGATATTGCATTGTAATTTGTTGTTATGATCTATATATTGATCTCTTATGATCTTTATTATAAATTCAAGATGTAATTAGGTTTTATGGTCAACTTAGTTGTTATGGCTATTTAAGGCGACACAATTGATGTTTTATGTGTCGGTGGCATTTGGAGAATGAGTTAAGCCATCCTAGAGAAGATAGAGATCTACCCGAGTGTTGCAGATTGTGAAGCAAAACTGGATCTGATTTAGCAAGCTGAAAGTGGAAAGTGATAGATCATTTTTCACTATTGTTTCCTAACAGTTACAACAACTTAAATCCCTTAACTGGGTAGGTCCTAACATGCCTTTGTCATCTAAGTCCCCTAACAAGGCAACTCACAAAAGAGTGTTTAAATCCTCTAACCAGGTTGATCCTAACAGATCATTAAGCTCCTGGCAGGAGTGACAGGCAAATCCCTTAACTAGGTGACTCCTAATAGGGTTTTCTCTTAACCGAGTGTATTGTAATCTCTTAACCGGGCTAAGCTCCTAATAGGGTGTAATTCAAAAGAGTACAAATTATTGTGGGTACTAATTTCCGCCGTAGTTTTTCCCATTTGGGTTTCCACGACAAAAATCTTGGTGTTTATGTGTGGAAAGTCTTTTTATGATGTTTATGTTTACATGCATTATTTTTGAGATACCGGTTATGATATGTTATTTATAGTTTATTAGAGATTACCGGTACTGATATGAAATGATTAAGGATTTTATCTGATTGATAAGATTGATTGGTTGAATGATCAAATTGCTATGACTGATTAAGAGATAAAGATGTTAACAATCATGATAAATGGTTTTTGCAAATTTGATTGAAAGGTTGTTAGATTTGATTGTAGAAGTGAGGATATTTGTTAAGAAGTTTCAGATTTGATTTTAGTTGGATTTGGATTCAAAGTTTAAGTTATTATCAATACTGATTCACCCCCCCTCTCAGTATTAACCGGATCTTCATAAGATTGACAAAAGGTTTCAAAGATCAAGGAGGGTTGAGAAAACAACAATTTGGGACCATCATTATGGATATTGATATCTATTCAAAATTTCAGAGCAAAGACTTGAAAAGTCATAACGCTGGGCTAGGAAAGTAATGGTTGGATGGTCTTTTGCTATTGGTCCTAATTTATTGTGTCATTTTTTGGCTTTGCCTTTGTTGTATTCGTCATATTTTTACTCTTCTATTTGGGTTGTTGTTCCATCTATTGTCATTTGGAATATCTGGCTTGAGAGGAACTCTAGGATTTTCAAGCATAAATCTGCATCATTGTTGGATGTGCTTGGTGGGATTCAATCCTCCATTTCTGAGGTGGTGATTTCTTATATTTATAAAAATTTGGAACATTTGTGCTCCTTTTACCATGGGATAATTGGGTGACATGGAAATGGGAGTCACTTTGAGTCATTCTATCTCATGGGGTTGTAGCATCAGGCTTATCCTCTCTTGTGAAGCGTAGGCTTTCTAAATGGTCTCCTCTTATGCAATTCTCTTTTAAATTAAATTTTGATGGGGCTGCCAAGGGAAATCCGGGAAAGTCGGGGATTGGAGCTGTCCTTTTTTATCACAATTCTAAGGTTGTCAAAGCTGTGTGTAAATATATTGGTGTTGGTTCCAACAATTCTGCTAAATTTCATGCTTTATCTTTTGGTCTAGAATTAGCCATCTCTTTGAGCATTAAGGATATTGTCATTGAAGGGGATTCAATACTGGTCTAGAAATGTGTCTCTTGGCACTTACAATACCTTTTAGATCGAATTCTTGTTCAATTGAAGTGTTTTAGTTCCTTTACTATCTCTCATTGCTATAAGGAAATTAATTGTATTGCTGATTTTCTTGCTAATAAGGCTGTAGTTGAAGGTGTCGAGTATTTGGAAGTCTCCCCTAGGGATATTCCCTCTTTTTGCATTAGTGTTATTTTTTAAGTATTCCTTTGGTTGAAGTTTGGGATCAGGGGTCTCTTGCTCGATTTAGTATGGCATGTGTAATCTGATCTTTTATGGGTTGATCATTTCTTTGGATGGATGGTTTCCTTTTTATTTTTTTGTGGTCTGTTGCTTTCACCACATTCCCTGTTCGTTGTGGATTTTCTTTCGTGTATTACATTAGGGAGGGTGTTGTCTTGCCTTATAGCAGCATTTTTGCTGATGGCATACACGGTATGTATTTCCTCTACGAGTAAGGAGGGTGATGGAGCTTCATCTGTGTGGTTTGTATCTTGTCTGTCAAGCCGGACTTAGTTGATCATTCTTAGGTTTTGATGCCCTCACACAGTTGGTTATTACTATTAGTGGGTATTTTGATTTGCAGGTTGGATGTTTTGATTTGGTTATCATGGTGGGAAGTGTTCTTTATCTTGGGAAGTGTTCTTTATCTTCATTGCTTGCTTACTGTTCGTTGCCTTGGTTTTTAAGTTTGGGTGAGTGTATTACATTAAGGAGGATGGCAACATTTTTTGATGATGGCATTCACAGTAAGTATTTCTTTTTTGAGCGTGGAGGGTGTTTGAACTTCATCCGTGTGGTGTTATCCTGTCTAGCAGATTGGGTTTATTTGGTTAATCACAGGTTTGATGCCCTTACACACTTTTATTCAGTTTTTGAGTATTATGAATTGGCATTTGGGTAAGTGCACCAAGATGGTGAACAAAAAGGGGGGTATAAGTGGCCACTTCTTCTTCTTCTTCTTCTTTTTTTTTTTTTTTTTCTCTTCTGAAAACAGGTAAACCTGAACTTCAAAGAGATATTCGAAGGTCACGCACTTAAAACTAGGAGTTGATAAAAGAATAAGAATCGCAGTACTCTGAATCTAGTTTCTAAACTACTAAATTTTTTAAAAATTGGATAAGTTAAGAGGGTCAAACCTCTCTCGCATGAAAAACTGTTCCTGATTTTTTCTGAAAAATATAACATAGCTGTTTTCGTGCGCTGCACAAAATATATAATTAGATTTAGTATTTTGCAAACCCTTTGGTAGGATGATAGGTAAGATTGAGATCTAGAAGTTGTGTAGTTTTTTGTAATTTTTTGTTGAGTATTTTTTTTTAATGATTTTTTGAAGTGACCGCATCCTGAAAATTTGGTACCTGTTCGTGCGCTGGGCATAACTTCCATCAAAATAATTGAAAATGAATTTTTTTTTAAAAAAAAATTGTATAGAATCTAGTGTAGGACAATAATATGTAATTTATTTTGAATTTGGTCAAGTATATCAAAATTTATTAAAAAAATGGTAGATGTATGTCTGTGAGGACTGTCAAGGCACTGGTAAAGAAAATTAAAGTGTACTATGCTAATGTTGTCTAAAAATAGAAAAATTTATATGGTCAGAAAGATGAGAAGGTGTGTGAGATTATGGTGGTAATTTTAGAGATACACACTTGATCATTTGTAAACCTGATGATGATGAAGTCGAGAAATCATGTTGGAAGATGAAAAAACGTGTAAAGGGATAGAAATGGAGGGAAAATGGGCTTCCAAGTCTTAGGGTCATTTTCCAACCCTCTTACCAAGCCAAAACCCGCACGAGTTCTGATGTACAATATAACCCGCTCGGGTTTTGAAAAACAAAAAGTACCATTCATAGTTCTACATAACCCGTACGGGTTATGTAGAACTAAAACCATAATTGTGAATTTCCCAAAACCCGTACGGGTTATGAAAAACCAAAAATATGGTTTTTCATAACCCGTACTGGTTATGAAAAACCAAAATTATGGTTTTTCATAACTCGTACTGGTTATGAAAAATATCATTTTGAGTTTCACAAAACCCGTACGGGTTATGAAAAACCATTATTTTGATTTTCATAAAATACATATATAATATGTGTTTATGTATATATATATGAATATCTATAGTTATATATATACATATATTTATATAGATATATGTATATATGTTTGTATACATGCATGTCTCTCTTCTTTTCCTCTCTCGTCTTCCTTCCCCCATCACCGTCTCTATCTATTCTGAGCCCTAATTATCCTTCTTGAGTTCTATCTCATCTCTCTCCCCCTCACACTTCTCTCTCTGCCAAGTCTCTCATCCTCTTCTAGTTCTCATTCTCTCTCTACCTCATCTCTCTCTCTCATTATCCTATCCTATTATCACCCTCTCCCCTTCTCTCTCTTTCTCTCCCCTACCTCTCCCTCTCCCCTACCTGTCCCTCCCCCTCTCGTTATCTTATCCTATTCTCTCTCCTGCCCCTCTCTTGACCCTATTCTCTCTCTCTCTCTCTCTATCCTATTCTCCCCATCTCCACCATCTCTCTCTCTCTCTCTTCCTCTCCCTCTCCCTATCTCCCAATCTCCTCTCTTCTCTCTCCCTCCCCCTCTCCTTATCATATTCTCTCCCTCTCTTCTTATTCCCTATTCTCTATCTTACCCCCTCCCCCCCTACTGTCTCTCTAACTGCCTTTCTCACCCCCTCTCCTTATCCTATTCTCTCCCTCTCTTCCTATCCCCTTCTCTGTCTCTCTCTCAATCCTATTCTCACCCTCTCTCCCTTCTCTTTCTTTCCCTATCTCTCTCACTCTCTTCCTATCCCCTTCTCTCTCTATCTCTAACACTCTCTCCCTCCCCCTCTCCTTATCCTATTCTATCCCTCTCTTCTTACCCCCTACTCTCTCTCCCCATCTCTCTCTCTCTCCTATTCTCACCCTCTCTATCTCTCTCTCTCTATCCTATTCTCACCCTCTCTCCCTTCTCTTTCTTTCCCTATCTCTCTCCCTCTCTTCCTATCCCCTTCTCTCTTTGTCCCTAACTCTCCCTCCCTCCCCCTCTCCTTATCCTATTCTCTCTCTCTCTCTCTCTCTCAATCCTATTCTCACCCTCTCTCCTTTCTCTTTCTTTCCCTATCTCTCTCCCTCTCTTCCTATCCCCTTCTCTCTTTGTCTCTAACTCTCTCTCCCTCCCCCTCTCCTAATCCTATTCTATGCCTATCTTCTTACCCCCTACTCTCTCTCTCTCTCTAACTCTCTCTCCCTCCCCTTCTCCCTCTCCTCTTCTCTCCCTCTCTTCCTATCCCATTCTCTCTCTCTCTATCCCCTTCTCTCTTTGTCTCTCTCTCCCTACCCCTCTCCTTATACCATTCTATCCCTATCTTCCTACCCCCTACTATCTCTCTCTCCCTCCTCCTCTCCCTACTCTCTCTCTCTCTCTCTCTCTCTCAATCCTATTATCACCCTCTCTCCCTTTTCTTTCTTTCCCTATCTCTCTCCCTCTCTTCCTATCCCCTTCTCTCTTTGTCTCTAACTCTCTCCCCCTCCCCCCCCCCCTCTCTCTCTCTCTCTCCCTCCTCTTCCTATCCCCTTCTCTCTTTGTCTCTAACTCCCTCTCCCTCCCCTTCTCCTTATCCTATTCTATCCCTCTCTTCCCTCTCTCTCTCTCTCTCTCTCTCTCTCTCTCTCTCTCTCTCTCTCTCTCTCTCTCTCTCTCTCTCTCTCTCTCTCTCTCTCTTCCTATCCCCTTCTCTATCTCTAACTCCCTCCCCCTCTCATTATCCTATTCTATTTCTCTCTTCCTACCCCCTTCTCTCTCTCTCTCTCTCTCTCTCTCTCCCTCTTTTCCTATCCTCTTCTCTCTCTTTTCCTATCCTCTTCTCTCTTTTTCTCTAACTCTCTCTCCCTCCCCCTCTCCTTATCCTATTCTATCCCTCTCTTCCTACCCCCTAATCTTTCTCTTTCTCTCTCTCTAACTCTCTCCCTCCCCCTCTCCATATCATATTCTCTCTCTCTCTCTCTCAATCCTAATCTCTCCCTCTCTCCCTTCTCTTTCTTTCCATATCTCTCTCCCTCTCTTCTTATCCGCTTGTCTCTTTGTCTCTAACTCACTCACTCTCTCTCTCTCTCTCTCTCTCTCTTAATCCTATTCTCACCCTCTCTCCCTTCTCTTTCTTTCCCTATCTCTCTCCCTCTCTTCCTATCTCCTCTCTCTCTCTCTCTCTCTCTCTCTCTCTCTCCCTCCCTGCCTCCCAATTTCTCCTCTCTCTCTCCCTCTCTCCTAATTTCTCCTCTATCTCTCCCCCTCTCTCTCCCTCCCCCTCTCCTTATCCTATGCTCTCCCTCTCCCTATCTCCTATTCTCTCTCTCTCTCTCTCTCTCTCTCTCTCTCTCTCTCCCTATCTCTCCCTGTCTTCATATCCCATTCTCTCTCTGTCTCTAACTCTCTCCGTCCCCCTCTCCTTATCCTATTTTATCACTCTTCCTACTCTCTCTCTCTCTCTCTCTCTCCCTATCTCTCTCTCCCTATCTCTCCCTGTCTTCATATCCCCTTCTCTCTCTGTCTCTAACTCTCTCCGTCCCCCTCTCCTTATCCTATTTTATCACTCTTCCTACTCTCTCTCTCTCTCTCTCTCTCTCTGTTTCCCTATCTCTCCCTGTCTTCCTATCCCCTTCTCTCTCTATCTCTAACTCTCTCTGTCCCCCTCTCCTTATCCTATTCTATCACTCTTCCTACTCTCTCTCTCTCTGTCTCTCTGTCTCTGTCTCTGTCTGTCTGTCTGTCTGTCTCCCAACTCTCTTCGTCCCCCTCTCCTTATCCTATTCTATCACTCTTCCTACTCTCTCTCTCTCTCTCTCTCTCTCTCTCTCTCTCTCTTCCTATCCCCTTCTCTCTCTCTCTCTCTCTGTCTCTAACTCTCTCCGTCCCCCTCTCCTTATCCTATTCTATCACTCTTCCTACTCCATACTCTCTCTCTCTCTCTCTCTCTCTCTCTCTCTCCCCACTTCCTATTTGGTTCCTAGTTTTATATAACCCCTACGGGTTATGCAAAACTAAGACAAAAACTTATAGTTTTGCATAACCCGCTGGTTTCTAAAAAGTATAATGTTCCTCAAAATCTCTGTCCCCCTCTCCTTATCCTATTCTATCACTCTTCCTACTCTCTCTCTCTCTCTGTCTCTCTGTCTCTGTCTCTGTCTGTCTGTCTGTCTGTCTCCCAACTCTCTTCGTCCCCCTCTCCTTATCCTATTCTATCACTCTTCCTACTCTCTCTCTCTCTCTCTCTCTCTCTCTCTCTCTCTCTCTCTCTCTCTCTCTCTCTCTCTCTCTCTCTCTCTCTCTCTCTCTCTCTCTCTCTCTCTTCCTATCCCCTTCTCTCTCTCTCTCTCTCTGTCTCTAACTCTCTCCGTCCCCCTCTCCTTATCCTATTCTATCACTCTTCCTACTCCATACTCTCTCTCTCTCTCTCTCTCTCTCTCTCTCTCTCTCTCTCTCTCTCTCTCTCTCTCTCTCCCCACTTCCTATTTGGTTCCTAGTTTTATATAACCCCTACGGGTTATGCAAAACTAAGACAAAAACTTATAGTTTTGCATAACCCGCTGGTTTCTAAAAAGTATAATGTTCCTCAAAACCCTTTAAGGGTTTTGAGGAACTTTTCATTTTTTATTATTAAATATAATGTTCCTCAAAACCAGTATGGGTTTTGAGGAGCTTTTGATTTTTTATTATAAAAAAATAATGTTCCTCAAAACCAGTACGGGTTTTGAGGAACTTTTGATTTTTTACTATAAAATATAATCTTCCTCAAAACCTATATGGGTTTTGAGGAACTTTTGATTTTTTATTATAAAATGTAATTTTCCTCAAAACCCGTACGGGTTTTGAGGAACTTTTTGTTTTTTAATTGTTTTTTGTTACCAAGCCTAGCACATTTTTGAATTTCTAGAGTACGCACGGGTTATGAGAAATTTAATTTTTTTTTGCATGTGGCCACTTTTTTGTTCACCATCTTGGTGCACTTACCCATTTCTTCTTTAGCATGATCTGAAGTTGGTTGTTTGATTTGGTAATCATGGTGGGAAGTGCTTGGGTAAGTTTGGTTTGCAGTAGCTTCTCAGTGATGTCATCTTGATTAATCATTAAAGTTTCTTTGGCATTTATTTTTATCATGGTTCGCAGCATGGTTGCTTGATTGGGTAATTATGTCTGGATGTGCTTTGTTCACTCCTTCGGCCAGTGGGTTTGGTAATTATGCTTGGGTAAGTTGGTTTCTGCACTTTCTGTGTTGTATCGTGCTTCACCAAGGTAGTATTCATGATGGTCTCTCTCACCTGGCTTGGATTATAAACAGGCTCTGTTTTTCTTTATTCGTGCTTTTCTCTCATTTATTCTGGTGGTTCTTCTCATATGTTAAGATGATTTGTTTCATATGAATGAATTTGTTAAGGATTGGAAGATGGTGGTTGTTTTCGGGGTCTTGGAAATTGCAGGTGGTATGGAATATGCAGTGGTTTCTTATTTCTCTTTTGCTTACTGGGCTATTTTTATGGGCTATTCTTTGGCTTGGCCTCATTTTGGTTACATCGGGTTTCCAGTATCCCCTTCTCCTTCTTATATGGATTATTCTTTGTTTGCTCATGGTTCTTATCTTGGCAGGCTCACTTGTAGTGGTTTCTTTTCTTGTTCTTTGTCTCATGCTAATAAGTGTCTTGGAGACTTGTTCTTTGTAGATAGGGGTGGTTCGTGGACAACTTTTTGTGCTAATCTTTCAGTTTTAGGTGGTTGCTTCTCTTCTCTCTGATCTAAAAGACAAATTATGTTTGTATGCCTCTCATGACAGCTTCTTTTGTGTCTAATGAAAAGATTATGTAATATGGGGAGGGGTTTTGGTGGAATGTGCCCAGGTGGCTTTTTGTAATGGGTAGGTAGGCTTTGTGTTATTAGAGCAATACCGAAGGGTTTTCTTACTGGTTATTTCCCTTCAGTGCTCATTTAACTAGACACTTTGTAAAAATATATATATTAATATAATTAAGTGGTATATCCACTTTTATCAAAAAAAAAAAAAAAATACTTGATAACTAATCAATTATATATTAATATTATTTTAATATTTAAGATTTAAATAACTTTTATACTATGATATTCAATAAATATAGCATATAAATATTAAATTATATCTTAATTTTTTTTTTTTAATTTTAATACTTTAAATAATAGAAATATGTTCTATATAATATATTATATTAAATATAAACATACTTTATTATAATTAATATATATTATGTTTTTTACATATACAAATTCTTAATAGGAATTTTTATATTTATTATTGAAAAGTATATACGCATTGTTATTGTGTAATAACCCTTAGTCTATTACATATATTTATATTGAAAATTAGATTAAATTGATGAAATAAATTATAGAAATTAAAATATTACTAGTAAACAATAATGGATAATATTCACTTAACAATTCTGAGGCAAATGCAGCTTACCTTGGGCTTCAACTTGCTTTCCGGTGAGGTCATAAAAAGGTAAGGATTGAAAGTGACTCCCTGAATATTAGTAATTGTCTAATTAAACATACGAAACCTAGCTAGACAATTAAACACTTAATTCGGGATTGCCTCAACATGATTACCAAGTTGGATGAAGGTCGAATAATGCATGTTTTTCAGGAAGGTAATCAACTTGCGGACTACATGGCTAACTTGGGTGTGGTTTATGAGAAAATCAAATGGTGGAGGGAAGGGGAAACTTTTCCAATGCACTTGTGTTAATTGGCACGAAAGGATGCTGCAAATCTTGTGTATTACCAATGGCCAAATATTAATGATGCCATCTTATCTAATGCGTAAAGCCACTCTTTGCAATAATTGGAATCAAAATAACACTAGGGTTTCCAAATTGTTCTGGGCTTCCTGGTTTTGTGTCTTCCGATTTTGGTCTAGTTATGAGATGTTGAATCTCAAAATTGGCAAGGGTAACTTGAACATGGGGGGAGATAAAAATAGGGTTGAGCCATCCTCGTGTCAGAAGTGGGAGCAAAATAAGGATATGTGGATTGAGATTATTGATGGTGTGGTCTTGTCCCATACATTAAAAAAGTGCATGGTCATAGCCCTACGATGACAAAAGGATTTGTTAATGGTGTTCTCAGTGTCTATGGTGCAGAGTTCAGAATTGATGAGGAGCTTCTTGCAGATGTCACTGGGTTGTAGATGGAGGGGAAGAAGTTCTACAAAGAATGTAAGGTGACAGAGGAAGCCCTCTCTATTTTCTTTATATCCAGGGTGAAAGAGATAGAGTTAGGAAAATGACTAACGGGGGCTACAATAGAAAAGACCTTATGAGCCTTTCGGCTAATGTTGCGAAGGTGATTATGATGTACATTACCTTGGATGGTCATTTTGTTAGTATCTTTTCTTATCATTTAATTATTTTGAACCATTTTAGACATGATATGAACATCTCTTAGCCATTTTATTTTCTCTATTCTTTGGAGCATAGCCTTTCTAATCATGCAAAAAATTGTGAAAAACCTTGTTTTACACGAGGGCCTTATACTTCTTATTATGGAATAGGCTAAAAGGAAATAAGTTAAGCCCTCGCTGACCCATAAAATTGATAGTAACCCCAAAACCTTGACTGGTCTTGATGTGCATGTTGTGTCATATACTGAAATTGAGGATGAGAGGATGTTGGGTAAGATGGCTATGGACTAGTGTGACCTTCAAGGCTGGAAAATGACCTCAAGTATAGGCCCTCCAATGAAGAGCCTCCCCCCCAAAGGTCACTCCTAGCACTAACACCAGCAGAAAGTGTAAACCCCCGATAAATGCAGCCAAAAATAACAAAGCACCTCTTCCCCAAGAAATGGGTAATGATAGCTTTAAAAAGAAAAAGGTGGGGAATTTTGTGGATCTAAATGATAAAGGGAATAAGGAAATTAGGCTGGATATCCCCCTCATCCTGAACTAGGTGGACCCTGATAATAGTAAAAGTGATACAGTGGATATTGACCTGCTATTGGCTAAATCCACCTCCAGTCAAGAGAAGTGTTTTTGTTGGGTGATTAGTGAAATCCTTGTCATCAAAAAGGGAATAAATGATATTATTAATACCTTCACTAAGACCCTAATTCCTAATAAAATTGATAAGATCCTTAAAATGACCTAGAAATTGACTGAAGATGTTAAAGTCATGAAAACAGACCATACAACCAGAATTGCCAGTTTGGAGAAAGAATTGGAAGACCTTAAGGGAAGTCTTAGGAATTTGGTTGAGATTAGTAAAAAAACAATGAATAATGGTGCTGAAGGTCTTAAAAAGATAAATGAGAAAATTATAATCCATAAATCTCAACTGATCAATAGTATTCCGACATCTGCTACTAAATCTAAAAGGAAAAACCTGGATACTAATCCACATGGATCAGAGGTATAGGTTTCTACAAGCCCATCTACTAGGACCAGGAGCAGGAATCAAGATAAAAGTACCATGAGGAGCATCATGGAGGAGTTGGAAGACATCAATAAGAATTTTATTGAGAAAAATTTTGAGCTCTTAGGAGCTCTTGTTTAGCTTTATGTTGGTTTGCTTGAGGCTTTAGTGTTGTTTTTTTAGTTGGGATCTGTGGGGTTTTGCCCCTGTTTCTTTTACTGTTTGGTTGTTGGTTTTGGACTTTCTCACTCTTTTTTGGCTTTTTTTGTACTTGGATTTGGGTTTCGAGTCCTTGTAAAACTCGTTTTAACTTAATAAAAAACTATTCATAAAAGAGTAAATTTAACGCATGCATTTGAGCTTCAAAAACTCATATATTTTAAAAGCATAACATTTTTTTTTCATCATTAAAATTAAGTTTATTAAATAAATAATTGTTATTAAGGTTATACAAATCTTATCATTGTGAATAGTAAGCCATAAATATATTGTTTTATTGATCCTAGGTTAACGAATTAGTAGGTGCACTTGTTACTTCCTTTTGATGTTTTTTATTGAGAATAATTATAACAAAATTGCAACTCTATATCTTAGGAATAATATACAATCATCTTAATCCCTTCATAATTATATCTATAAAGTTATTATAATAGCTTCCCAATTTAAAGATCAACCTAATTCATAAGGTATAGTTTCATAATCAGTATTCAACATGCTATTTGCTAAGTATCTGATAATCTCCTTTTAGTTAAAATAAAGATCTAGAAGCATATTTTTCTCTAAACTACAAATAAATCTATCAATTTAACATGAACTTGTATGATCCCTATATTTAATTTTGTCATCATAATGGATCACAAGCAAGTATATATGAGATATATCTCTAAATTCTTTGCATAAGAAAATATTATCATACTTTTTCCTTTCTTATATAAAAGATATATTGAAGAGGTTTCATATTTGAAGATTTTTTAGACCATCGACAAGGGATTCAACAACCCTAAGTAGTATGAAGAAAATCAGCTTACCAAATATAGTAAGAAAGTCTTCAACTCTGAATAAGTAATCTTACACTATTGTCATGATAGAACGCTCATCATGGTAACCAATGTAATAAACAAGTGTTGGTTACAACAATACCATTATTAATAATCAAATGAAGCAATATAGCTCACTTCCAATCTTTCTTATAACATTAACATAGAGTTCTAAATTTTTCAGTTTTCAAAAATTTGGTATTAATGAAGTATAATTCATTCAATTATATACACATAGTATCTACATATATACAAATTTGGTATTATTGGATCTCCTTTGTTTTCTTTGTGTTCCAAATTTCCAAATTTTAGAGTACAAATGAACTATCTACAACCCTAGGCTTATTAATAGGCTCCAAATCCTAATACTTTGTCCCCAACCCAAATTTTTCAACCCTTTTCACTCTTTTTGCTCATTTTTCATCTATTTTTGTCTATTTTTATTTCTTTTCTACTCATTTTCTCTCAATTTTATTTTTTCCCCACTTTCTTCTTGTTGAGACCTCACTTAGGAATTTTTTTCCTAGGTGACCTCTTGAGGGGGTATTATGTCACTACATCTTCTTCATCATTTCTTCCAATTGACAAGAGAATGCCAATTACAATTGCTATGTTTTTTTTTCTTTGAAATGATGTTACTTTCACAAGGTTGGTTGGTACATTGATAATGGAGTGGTTGTTTACTTCTACATAGGTGGCTAGAGGGTATGCCATCCCACTAGTACCAATGATAGCTCACCTATGTTAGGAGGCACTTGAATGACTTATGGTTAACAAATTATGACCTTTGAACATTATTTGGTGCTAATGTTCCCTTCACTTCAATCCTATATTTATGATGGCTAAATCATTAAGGAATTTCTTTGGTATGTATTGGCGCTCCTTCTCTCTCTCATTGTTGTTGTAGTCAAATTCACTCTACTAAATGGATCTCAAGGGGTACATGATCCATATTCTCCTAGCTCCTTTATTTTGTTTTTTCTCTAGATTTATAAGAACTTGGTGTACAAAATAAACTATTTGCATTATCCTAGGCCTATTTATTGGCTCCAAAATATTCTTTTTCTAGCCCAACTTTTTCAACGGTTTTATTATTGTAGCTCCCATTTCTTCATTTTTCATCTATATTTCCCCACTTTCCTTTTGTTGCTACTCGGTTTCTCTCTTTTATATTTTTCTTCATGCTTCTTATTTTTGAGATTTGACCTAGGTACTCTTCCTAATGATTTGTTATAGTTTTGTTCATGTTGATCAAATAAATTGGGACAATTGTATATCTGTTTCAAACTTAAATCTCCAAACTAAACTTAAACCTCAACCCTCCATTTTCTTCTAGAAAATCTACACCATTCATACTCCCCAACGTGATCTCCTACAAATGTGTGATAGACCACAGTTTTAATCTCTCTTCCCCGTGTGACCTCTCAAACATATGTGAGATGTCACATTTCAGAATTATTCTTCCCCATGTATCCTCATACATGTGTGAGAGGATACTACTTGTTATTATGCTCTTTCCAAAAAATATTCTCACATACTTGTGTGGTGTAGCGTCCTAAAATTGCGACACTTGCAATTTCGACTGCATTTCGGTCTTCACGATGGCGACGCAACACGTAACCTGAATGGAGACCCCAAAACTTGCTCATGACACCAAAAACTGCATTTTTCAAGCACCATTGGCCTGAACCTCCTTGCACCCCGCTATCCTGGAGGTGGGACCAGAGCGCCCAGCCCCCTGGTCCCTCAGGACCAGAGCGCCCAGCGCCCTGGTCCCTCAGGACCAGGGCGCCCAGCGCCTTGGTCCTCCAGGACCATGGCGCCCAACGCCCTGGTCCCTGGGTCCTATTTTGGGCCCGGTTTCCTAGGTGATATCGGGTCTTTTTGATTGCAATTTGGAAATATACTTCCCTGGTCGGCCTAAGGTCGGGAAAATCAGTCTATCAGCCCTAATTTACAAGTATATAAACTACATTTTCCTCTCTCATTTGGGTGGATGGAAAAAAGGCAAAAAGCAAGATTCAAACATTCAAGCATTCAAGCATTCAAGCATTCAAGCATTCCTTCTAAGTCTCCATTCAAGGCTAAGTGTTGCATTCAAGACAAGGATTCAACCATTTAAGAGGAGATCACTTACTACATGCTACATACAACATGCTACATATTACGACATACAACATCTAAACCTTTGCACATAAGGATACAAACATCCTTAGAACAAGGTATTAGTACTTGTTTTACATTACAATCATTTACATTTACAACACTTGCTCATTTCTTGGTTAATTCCAAAACCGGGGTTTGACCTAAAGGCAAACCCCTAATCCCTAACCCCCCAACCGTCTTCGCTTTTCTGTGTGTAGGTTGCAGGTACGCGGCTGAAATTGAAGATCTGGAATCCTTGTGCAGAGACGAACCGATCCCCCTTCGTTTGACGGATTTTTCGGAGGACCGTGGCGCCGGGCGCCATCGTCCTGACAACTTTTGCTCAAATTTGCAGGACAGCGCCGTATCGACATTTTACTGCTAATTCCAGGTCCGCAGCTTCATCCTATAACCTAAACTCAGTTTATAAGCGAATCTTTATGACTTTCTATGTATTCTTGGCTTAATTTCCTTAACAACATTCTTTACAAAAGAGGGTAGCCTTGCTTTCCTAACCCTTGAAATTCATTTAGCATCCAATCTTACATTGTGTAGGATTGAATCTTATGAGTTTCAACCCCTCTTTTGAATGTAAAGTCTTCCCCCCTAAGTGAAAACCCATCGAATCCTAGCGAACCTCCCTTCTCTCTCCTCGGAGTCAGAAGAGGGGAGAACAACTAGGGTTCGACCGCGATTTTCCGCTTTACATTTTGGTGAACCCGACGTGAACATCCTTTCTGATTTTTCATGCTTAGATCTGAAAAGTTGATTACATTTCCATGTTTGATCTTTTGCAAAATTTTAGAGGTGATTGCATAAAAACCCTAAATTTTCTTTTTGAACATTGAACTTGCGAAATGTTTAATTGTTAATGCTTGCTTCAAATCTGCTTTTCTATTACAAATTATCAATTCATGTCTGTACTTTAATTTTGAAAATTAAGTGGTTAAAAGTCAAAACCCTAATTTTTGAAACCCTCTTGATTCAACCTTTGTCCGACAATTTCACTGATCAAAACATCTCCAAATTAGCTGTAACTTTGGATTCTGCAATAAAATCACATTATCCTTCATCCCTGAAAATTTGGAAAAAAGTTGCGAGGACCGTGTTGCACTCCGAGCGCCATCGTCCCCGACATTTTTTCCAAAATTTCGAGAGCGAGATCTTGCTGTATTTTCCTGCTAAAATCTAGAATTTTGGCTGATTTTATCAATTATAACACCTTCAAAATTACAGTCAAATTTGGTCTTGCGATTGCTTGGTCTAAGGCTCCTAATCATTCAAAAATTGTCGAAATTAAAATTTTGTGTCAAAATTGCGTTTTTATTATCATAAATCTGAAAAGTGTGTCTACATTCATTCGAAATTTCAGTGCTTTATTCAAATTCTTGCAATTTGTGACTTTTGAAATTAAGTGCTTAATTACAAAAACTTTGATTTCCGCTTTCAAAATTGAATTTTGCGTGAAATTGAGTCAATTTTTAATTTTCAAAATTTGCATTGCTTTTGACATTCCCTCTAAAATCATAAAATTCAAAATTTCAGTTTCCCTCTCTTTTTCAAAATTCAAATTTTGCATTTTTGGACAATCTTGATAGGGTTCAATTTTGAGATTGCAACTTTAATTTGGCCTATCTACAGATCGTAAAATCCCTCAATTTTTTCAGATTAGCTCTAAAATCATCATACCTTTCATCCCTGCAAATTTCGAAAAAAGTTGCAAGGACCGTGTTGCACTCCGAGCGCCACGGTCCCGGACATTTTTTCCGAAATTTCGGGAGACTGTTGTGATTGTATTTAACAGCTTAAATCTGGAAGATTGGCTGGTTTTACTGAAAATTGCTACCTCTAAGATCAAAATCTTTTCTCTCTCTCTAGTGCACGAGTTTTACAACAGTAAGCCCTACTTACACTATTCCCGTTAGACGAAGCCGTAGAATTAAGTCCTTCCGAGGTTTAACTACCGAGGAGATGGAACCTAATTTGAGTAGCCTTTTTAACGAGGATATGGGTAATTCCTCTAATCCTCCTAATGATGAAGAAGCTCCCCATGAAGTTTCCGTTGAACAACTTTCCAAATTGGATAACCAATTTGACGATTTTCACCAATGGATGTCTCATGAGTATCTCGATAGTCAAGCTCTTCCTTTAATTGAGGGTCTAAAACGCATGCTTCAAAGTGATAAGAATGGAATTGATGTTTTACGTGGTATCGCACATATTGTGGATTTGAATATGATGCCTATGAAGAGTTGTGCTGAATCTTTAGGTTATACACAACCTCCTACACAAGTCAATCATTCTATTCCTTTGACAACTACTATTGCTAGTATACCTACCTTTACATCAAACATCATGGCTACCTCTATACAAGACATTCCTCCTGTGATCACTAGTCATGGGGGCAATCCTCCCTCTTCTTCAATTAATCCTCTTCCTTCATTCAATCCAACTTCTTCGTACATTCCTTCAATGAATGTTCCTATTACATCTTCACAAATGAACATGACGCAAGGGGGCAATTCATTTAACCATTCCATTCCTCCTTGTAGTGTTCCTCCTATCCAATCATCCCCTATGGTTGACTATCATAGGGTCCCACCACCTTACTCTTTACCTTCTTTCAATAACATCACACTTCCATCTCAATCTAACACATCCAATATGAATTCTTCGACTGAAGCGACCATTAACAATCTTGCACAAACTGTCTCTTCTTTACAGCAACAAATTGCCTCTATGAATCAATCTAAGTTTAGTGTGCCCACATTTGACGTTGCGAGCCCACTTTCTCTTGATATTGTTCGAGCTATTCCCCCTAAACATGTTGAAATTCCGCATTTGGAGCTTTATAATGGTAAAGGAGATCCTCTAACACATGTTAAGACTTTCCAAACAATATGTAGCGATTTTGCTTATGACCAAAGGTTGCTTGCAAAACTGTTCACTAGAACATTAAGAGACAAAGCCCTACAATGGTATTGCTCGTTGCCTTCTTATTCTATTACTTCTTTCGAACAACTTGCAAATGCTTTCATTCAACAATTTCCAAACAATATAAGTCCTAAAGTTACTTTGATTGATTTAATGCATTGTAAACAAGGTGTTCAAGAAAAAGTGACTGATTTTATTGGTAGATATAAGCATTTGTATGCTCAAATTTCTTTTCCAGTGCCTGATAATGATATTCAAAGAATCTTTATTTCTAATTTACAAAAAGATATTCGAGACAAACTTCTGTTTTCTGAGTTTACTTCTTTCCAACATTTGTGTGCCACTCTTCACAATTATCAATTGACTGTGAGTCAAATGGAACAATCACATCCTATGGCTCCGAGTGATAAGGGTGATAGCAGTCAACAACCATTTGGGAAGATTAAACCGAATAGAGATTCCATCAAATTCAATGAAAACATCATCAACAACAATGTGAATGCAGCATCAGGTGTGCCTCCTATTTCTAAATTTTTCAGGAAAGAAAGAAAGTATACTCCTTTGAATGAATCATTGCATGATATTATGAATAAGTTATTGGGACAAAATGTGCTTACTCTTCCTCCTGTACGACAAATTGATCCTGCAAAGATTACTTCACCTTATTTTGATCACAAAGCTTTTTGTCATTTTCATCGTCAACCTGGTCATGATACTGAAAAATGTTTTTCTTTAAAGGGTAAAATTCAGGATTTGATTGATAATAATACTATTTCTGTTTCTGGAGTGAATGATAAAGGCAACACATCTGTAGCTCCTCCTAACCAAAATCTTCAGATTTTCACTGATCCATTGCCTTCTCATACCTCTAATGCAATTGAGGCTAATGATTCCTCTCTTTCATCTGATGGTCTTGTGTCTATGACTCCGAATGTGATTAACTTTGTCGAGCAGCAAGAAATCCCTAAAGAACCTTCCATCACATTTGAATCTAGTGAAACCATTAGAGCACCTGATGGTCCTTTATACATAGTTGCAAAAGTCAAAAGTACACCTTGCCGTGGAGTGCTTATTGATCCTTCGTGCATGATTAATGTTATTACTGAAGAATTTCTTTTTACTTTGCAATTGAATCAAGTAATCTATGACAAAACAGATGTGATTGTGAAACTATTTGATGCATTTTCTTCTCCTGCAATTGGTTCTATTACATTGCCTATTGAGGTCCATAATAAATCTCTTGATGTGAACTTTGCTATTATTCCTTCTTCCGAACAATTTCGTGTGAAGCTTAGCTATCCTTGGCTATCTTCCATGAAGGCTATTGCTTCTCCTATACATAAGTGTTTGAAATTTCCCCATAATGGTGAAGTTGTTACTGTCAATCATAGTCTCTTTAAACCAGCTGAAAGAACCTCTAGTGTTCCTATTGATTACTTTTGGCCTAAACAATTCCAATCTCTTCCCCCGCGAAGTGATCATCTTTTCAAATCTTATCAAAAGTGGAAAACAGATATGATCCTATCTTTAAGTGAACCTAGAACACCTAAACTTGACATTCCTATCATTCTTGAGAAGGAAATTCTTCCTTTGAAAGATAAAACTAATGTCTTTCCTCAAGAAGATTCCCAACCCGTCCCCATGGATGTGACTATGTCTATGCCTGATAAATCTTCTAAGAGTAGATCTATACCTCCTCATCATGATGGACTTGGTCTTCTCCCTAAACCAAAAATTCCTCCTTTATATGGAGCAGTTCCTCCTCCTGCCTTTTATAGAGAAAAGAGACCTTCTTCTTCTCCTATTATCCAGCCTAAGAGACCACAACCTAAACACCCAAATGATAAGGATGAGAACATTCCTCCTCCTCTATCTTCTACACTTCCTACTAAGACTAGACGTAATCGTTCTGCACGCGAACGCCGACGAAAACGTCGTCTTAGGGCTCAAGCAGCCGCTTCTCAAAATTTACAATCTCCAAAAACACCTTCAACAAGCATTATTCCATTTTCTCCTCAGCCGGATATTGAGCCTAAATCTCCTAAACATAAGATGCATGATGGTCTTGATCCTGTGCGAGTTAAAGATCCTATTTTTATAAATCTTGATGATGATATAGATGAAAATGTTATTCATGATGAAAATGTTACTCCTCTTGCTTCTGATAGTGAATATGAACTTGTTGATGTTGATAACCATTTATCTAATGAATTTTCTAAAGCACTTATCCTAGCTCCTAGACAAGAACAACGTGGCTTGGAACATGAACATAGCCCTTGTTTGGACCTTGTGATAGCTCCATCTGTTGTGTTGGATGTTCCTCTAGCGTGTTCCCTGCCTTCCCGAAACATTGATCAGCAAGATCGGGGGGTAGATGACATGCTAGACTAGTTACATTAGCATGGCAGATTCTCTCCCCCTCCCTTTTGTTACTTCTTCTATATGTTATTCTCATTCTTCTATTTGTCATCCTTAGTGTTGTCTACTTGAGGACGATGAAAAGCATTGAGATCTCTTTGGTCTCTCTCATGTTGACTCAAAAGACACATGTGTTCCCTTCTTCTAGGTGACCTTCCTTGATTGGGGAATGAAGAACAATTATGCATACATACATATGATATATACATGACTTATTATACAGCATACTGACCCCGAGGAAAGCGAAGTCACCTCGTGTTTTGTGTCTATTATCCTTGGGTTTATCTCACACTTGGGGGCTAAATCCTTGCGATAACGCGCTCCTTTCCTTTCTCATTTCTTATGTGTATCACTACGTTAAAACAATCACCCCCGTTGAGGCGCGTGCGATCGGTTTAACGTAGGGGGGCATACACCCTGACTATCCCTTCACGATACTTGAAAATTTCTTGGAGAACTTAGCTTTGCCTTGAAAATTTTCGGTATTTCTCTTACATGACTCATAGTGAGGGAACCTTACTACTGACAGTCATGGTTCTCCCTCGTGATCTTCCCTTTTACTTTGTCAATCGAAGTCGTAAGATCCTTAGTCCACTGGGGGCTTGGTGTATCTTGCCTCCTTGACGTGGTGAAAGTCTTTTAATGTTGTTTCCTTGTACTTTACCGGAAGTATGAGCATACATACTCCCGCTAAAGTGGGGGCTAAATGTAGCGTCCTAAAATTGTGACACTTGCAATTTCGACTGCATTTCGGTCTTCACGATGGCGATGCAACACGTAACCTGAATGGAGACCCCAAAACTTGCTCACGACACCAAAAACTGCATTTTTCAAGCACCATTGGCCTGAACCTCCTTGCACCCCGCTGTCCTGGAGGTGGGACCAGAGCGCCCAGCGCCCTGGTCCCTCAGGACCAGGGTGCCCAGCGCCCTGGTCCTCCAGGACCATGGCGCCCAGCGCCCTGGTCCCTGGGTCCTATTTTGGGCCCGGTTTCCTAGGTGATATCGGGTCTTTTTGATTGCAATTTGGAAATATACTTCCCTGGTCAGCCTAAGGTCGGGAAAATCAGTCTATCAGCCCTAATTGACAAGTATATAAACTACATTTTCCTCTCTCATTTGGGTGGATGGAAAAAAGGCAAAAAGCAAGATTCAAACATTCAAGCATTCAAGCATTCAAGCATTCAAGCATTCCTTCTAAGTCTCCATTCAAGGCTAAGTGTTGCATTCAAGACAAGGATTCAACCATTGAAGAGGAGATCACTTACTACACGCTACATACAACATGCTACATATTACGACATACAACATCTAAACCTTTGCACATAAGGATACAAACATCCTTAGAACAAGGTATTAGTACTTGTTTTACATTACAGTCATTTACATTTACAGCACTTGCTCATTTCTTGGTTAATTCCAAAACCGGGGTTTGACCTAAAGGCAAACCCCTAATCCCTAACCCCCCAATCGTCTTCGCTTTTCTGTGTGTAGGTTGCAGGTACGCGACTGAAATTGAAGATTTGGAATCCTTGTGCAGAGACGAACCGATCCCCCTTCGTTTGACGGATTTTTCGGAGGACCGTGGCACCGGGCGCCATCGTCCCGACAACTTTTGCTCAAATTTGCAGGACAGCGCCGTATCGACATTTTAATGCTAATTCCAGGTCCGCAACTTCATCCTATAACCTAAACTCAGTTTATAAGCGAATCTTTATGACTTTCTATGTATTCTTGGCTTAATTTCCTTAACAACATTCTTTACAAAAGAGGGTAGCCTTGCTTTCCTAACCCTTGAAATTCATTTAGCATCCAATCTTACATTGTGTAGGATTGAATCT
This sequence comes from Cryptomeria japonica, assembly GCF_030272615.1. NCBI lineage: Eukaryota > Viridiplantae > Streptophyta > Pinopsida > Cupressales > Cupressaceae > Cryptomeria > Cryptomeria japonica. The sequence continues at coordinate 318,124,946 of NC_081407.1, read as the reverse complement.
TATGAGTTTCAACCCCTCTTTTGAATGTAAAGTCTTCCCCCCTAAGTGAAAACCCATTGAATCCTAGCGAACCTCCCTTCTCTCTCCTCGGAGTCAGAAGAGGGGAGAACAACTAGGGTTCGACCGCGATTTTCCGCGTTACATGTGGAAAGAGTAATTCTAGCCATTTGATCAAAGTAAATAAAATCATATCCATCCAAATCTTATTAATCCTTGGTTCACCTAGACCCACACATCTTGAGGTAGTACTACTTGGCAACACACCCTTCTTTAAATCCTCTCATGAATCTCTATCCCTTGATCTTGAGAATTAATCTCAAGTCTTAATTCATGTAGCTCATAATCCTAAAATAAGACCTCTTGGAGGCCTTTTGTAACAAATATATGAATGGTATTGCTATGTTTCTAATTTTGATAACAATCCATCCATTAATCACTCCCTCATTATTCATGAAGAGAAAATCAAGAGCTTAGGATTCCCATCCTCTTTATATATTGAGATCAATCTCATTATTTTTTGAATTTTAATTTAGAGCAAGTAGATGCTATCAAAATGTGTAGCAAATATATAATAATTGGATATAGCATATCCATTTGTCATCAAAAGTTATCACATTTTGACTTGAATCACATCTTCAATTCATTGTGTTTATACAACTTGTCTTTGCACTCTATTAAAGGTGAGTTTGTGATGCAATTTGGGGTTTGTATTTCATTTATGTCATATCATGTTTTTAACAAGAAACAAACATGATAATTTTTAATAAGAATAATGCACTTTTTGTGCTTGTGTGTCATAAAAAAAATAATGTTATTATTGGAGAGATACACAACTTAGAACAAGTAATGTATTGTATTTAATTCTTGTCAATGAGATATGTAATAAAATAGTTTAAAGTAATGTTGTTAGAGCAAATTATTTTTCAATATGCTAATATAATGAAAAATTATGAAATCATTTGACACATTAGGGATGAAATTGTTGAATCACATTCAAAGTTTTACTTATATATGGTGTTTAAAAATAAAAATGAAACAACCTAATTCAACAAAAAGTTAAAACTATGACGACCTTGAAATTGAACAAGGGATAAAACAAGCAATCCCTAATGTTGGTGCGCAACTCTTCTACGACAAAATTATGTTAATTGTGAAATAGGACAATGAATAAAAGAAAAGAGTGAAACAAAAACAATTGATTGCATTAATAACTAATGCATAGTCAAAATAAATTCATTCAAAATGATTCAATCAACAAAATAATTATTTTTGAATAACTTACATCAAATGAAAAAAGATTTTAATATTTTGAAACAAACATAAGAAAAATATACATAAAAATCTAATCAAACTATCCTAATTATTCTATCTCATCAATTCATTTATCACATATTATTAAAACTATAAGATTTGGCAGGCGATTTGGTCGAACATTACGGCCGGCAATGTAGAATTCAGAATAGGGAAAAATTACGGCCGGCACAGAACGACGAGAGAAAAAACTGAGTTCTTTTCATTAGCGATGTTTCCCACACAAGTCACATAGATTTCTCCGCCTTACAAGTGTTTTCTACCATAATTTTCTTCCTCGTTTCTTCGACAATGTTTCGCTCGCTTATATAAGTCGCCTTTTTCTCCCTGCTTCATCATGTTGAGTACTCCGATTTCCTCAGCCACGCCCCTGCTTCCTTTGCCTTTTTTCTCCGTCGTTGTGTTCAGTTTAATCGGATGGGCTTGTCCAGTTCTCGTCAACTAGAGATTGAGAATACAATAAATGCTTTTGATGGGCTCGCTCCCTCATTTCCACCACCATCTGCTACATCTTCATCATCATTACAGAGGCTGCCCTACGATGTTTTTATTAATCATCGCGGACCTGATGTAAAACACAAGCTTGCCACACATATCTACAATGCCATTCATGCTCTGGGTCTCAAGGTCTTTCTTGATTCCAATGATCTTCACTTGGGGGATATCTTTACTATAGAACTACAAGAAGCAATGTCTAGTGCTTCCCTTCATATAGCAATATTTTCTCCCACATATGCACGATCGCCTTGGTGTCTTGCCGAGCTCTGCTTTATGCTTAAGACTGGTACACCAATTATTCCTATTTTCTACCAAGTTCAACCTGAAGATGTCTGCCATTTGAAAGGAACGTATGCAGCTGCCTTTTTGGAGCATGAAGCGAAGGGTAGATATAGAAAAGACCAGCTTTTGGAGTGGAAGATGGCACTTCACAATGTCTCATTTTATAAGGGCGAAAGCGTCAATAATAGTGAGTAAGTAACGCATAATCTCCCTTTCTGTACATCTGTTATCATACCTTTCCTTTCATGAATTATTTCTCTGTTTTATGTATACTTATCTTTGATTAAACCATCACTGTTTAGTAATGCTAGTTCGTTTTTCTCTTTCTAAAACCATGTTTCACTATTGTTTAGAGAGGAACAGAGGGTGCTGAAGAATGTTGTGAATCGTGTAGTGGAAAAAATGAAAATAGTACCTCTAGAAGTAGCAAAACATCCTGTGGGTCTCGAAGAAGTTGTAGCAGATTTTGAAATGACAGTTAATGAATTTGCAAAAAATCATCCCGACAATCAAATCGTAGGAATTTGGGGTATGGGTGTATCTGGAAAAACCACTCTGGCCAAGGAATTATATAATAAAAAATGTTCATCTATAGAAAAATCCAGTTTTCTTTTTGATATTAGAAATGTTGCAAGCAAAAACAAGTTGCATAAAATGCAGAGACAACTCCTTCAGGATTTTGGGTTCTTCATTGATCCACCATTTAACAATATAGAGCAAGGCAAGAAGATTCTATATAATTATCTGAGATCTGTTCCTGTATTTATCATTTTGGATGATGTAGATCATACAAATCAACTAGAAGCTTTACTGCCAGCAAAGACTAGTCTTGCATCTGGGAGTTTGATCATTGTTACAACACGAGATAAAGAAGTTCTCAGGCTTTGGGGGATCTCTTGCATTTATGAGATGAAATCAATGAATCAATCTCATGCCAAGCAGCTTTTTTGTTGGCATGCATTCTTACAATCTTTTCCATTGTTGGGATTTGAGGATCTTGTTGAAAAATTCATAAGTGCTAGCAATGGGTTACCTTTATCATTAATGGTACTCGGAGGTCAGCTTTATGGGTGCTCTAGTAAAGATTTATGGAAAGATGTATTGCATAAAATCTCAAGAATTTTGCCCGATGATATTATAAATAGGTTGAGGGTGAGCTACGATGCTTTAGATAAAGAAGAGAAACAAATGTTCTTAGATATAGCTTGTTTTTTTATTGGCGAAGACAAGAAGACTGCCATTGCGGTATGGGAAGGATCAGGCTGGAGTGGTTTATGGGGTTGGGAGAGGCTTGTAAATAAATGTCTTGTTGACCTTGTTCATGGGTACAAGATAAGAATGCATGATCACCTAAGAGATTTAGGGAGGGAAATTGCAAGTTCTCTTCCACCTTATCGCCTATGGTCTCCAGATCAGTTTACGGTAATCCACAAACAAGAGGAGGTGAGGTTAATTGTTTCATATTTTATTAGAAAATTAGAAATCATGGCATTGAAACTCGTTTATCTTTTAGTTTTTCAGTCATTTTGTATGTTTAACTCGTTCCATGTTAAGTTTGTTGCTTCTTCTTTTCTCTGTCCAGATAAGAGGAATGATACTGAATGAATCAAGCGATGATGTTCACAAGTTTCCTGGTTCATCGTTGAATAAAGGACCTTTCCCTTATGGGTTAAAAGTTTTTGTGGTGGGAGAAAGCTATCGGAACTATTTACACATTGCCAAATTATCAACAGAGTTGGTATGGCTTAGGTGCACTAGAATTACTCACAGAAATCTTCCATCATGGATGTCACTAAAAAATTTAAGAGTTTTAGAGCTTGATGACTGCCCTAATGTAATAGGCTTATGGAAGGATGGGGTGGAAGTAAGTATCTTTCCTCTATGGTTCTCTTCAATCTTTATAATTTGAATCAAACATTCTCTACAATCTTTTATCTTAAATTAAAATTGAAATTTGGTTGTAGGCTCCAGTGCAGTTAAGAAGGTTGATTATTTCTTCTTGCCCTACATTAAAAATTATTCCAAGGTCCATAGGATATCTTATGAATTTGAAAGAGATATCCCTGCTTAGCTGCAATGTGAGAAGTCTACCAAAGGAATTTTGTCATCTTCAATCACTAGAGCACCTGCGGTTGAAAGATTGTAAAAGGCTATCATCACTGCCTAGTTGTTTTGGCCATTTGAAAGTCTTGCGGCATCTAGATTTGAGTCGTTGCGTTGCATTGGAGATGTTGCCAAATTCTTGTAAGCAGCTCACACTTTTGGAACATCTTAATTTAGAATTCTGTGAAGAGCTCACCTTAGAGTCAGACATCTTGGAAAACATGACAAAGCTCGAGTATTTGAATCTTAATTATTGCATGCAATTGGAGGAGTTGCCTTTTCACATCACAAATCAGACTTCCTTGAGGGAACTCTATTTAAACAATACCAGTTTAAGGAGGCTCCCAATTGACATTGGTCAACTCGACAAGTTGAGAGTGATGGAGATAGGCCCATATGAAGGATGGTTCGAGATGCAATATTTACCAGACTCAATGGGGAATCTTACTCTGTTAGAAAGATTGGCATTAAAAAATTTAGAAGTGCAATCTTTTCAAAAGTCATTGAAGAAACTGATTAATCTTCAGAGTCTAGAAATACAGAAGTGCCCAATCAGTGAATTTACTCCTTTGTGGATAAATCTCAAGAAAATACATCTGGATAGCATAAGAGTGTCAAAGATTTCAATTTCTGACAGCTGTTGTCCTAGTCTTGAAAGGCTAGGGCTTTATAATATTGACCAGTTAATGGAGGTCGACAGTCTACCAAAAACAATGGAGGATATCTCAATCATGTTTTGTAGATTGCTAAAAAACATAAGTGGTATTGGTGGCCTAGTAAACCTTCGAAGGTTGTACATAACCGGGTGTCCAGAGTTGGAGACGCTTCCAAGTTTTGATAAATTAGCTTCGCTGAAAGTATTTAGGCTAGAAAATGTCAACAAAATTGTGATGATACAAGGTTTTCAAAACTGCACATCACTGGAGATGCTTCGTTTAGAATGTAAATGTTGGGAGGTGTCGAGCATCGAAAGTTGGGAGCACGTGCAAAGATTGAGATGGCTGCGCCTCCTAGCAAAGAAGAGATCAGCTGTAGAGCGTTGCATTCAAACGATTCAGGTAATATTTTTTTCCAGATTAATGTAATTAATATTTTTGTTCAAATTTGATGATGACTATTTGGTTTCCTTTTTGGATAGAAATGGCCTGAAGAAATAATAATATGTACAAGGGCAGTCACTGGTGCGGGCTCACTTCTAAACTCTTCAGCCTTTCCCAATATCTGTGTTGTTGACTCCATCTCTAACAAGGAACTCGGTGTTGACCTCTGCAACAGTTCCTCAGATGGCAATGCCGTAATGCTATGTTTGGTTATAAATTGTTTCTCTCCAAGTATGAGGTTGGGTATTAGTGGGAAAGAATCTTCAATAATATTTATGGCGGATGTGGAAGAGGGCAAATGGACATTGATAGGTCTCTTCACCAAACATTCTAAGTGCCTCGCTGAGCTGAAGTTCCGCATATATAAGCTAGAGGGACCGGGCAATGAAGTGGAGAAAGGAATGGTTGTGAGGGGCGAAGAAGAGAGCATGGTGGATGCTTTCCATCGCTTATTGACGCTTCTAGCAAGTTGATCCCATGGTTATCAAACAATGGATGCTTTCCACCGCTTATTGACGCTTCTAGCAAGTTGACCCCATGGTTATCAAACAATGGCATCATATATGTACACATTTACAACCCTATATATTCACCTTATCCACTTGATCATCACATCCATGTGCACATTTATTTGAAAAGCATTTGTTTTATGCATTTCAATTTGATCTATTATTTTGGTGAAGATAGACCATTGGTTGTGAGAATATCTTTGTATTCTCTAATTAAAAGTCAAAATTTAAAATTTCGTTGATTATCTACTTTTGCCTTTCCTTCATAAATCTATCTAAACACAGTTTTGTTTGATTTGATGTAATGTGCTAGCATTTAAAGGCATTTATAATATTTATTTTAATCATCAAAGATCCCCCATATTGAAGTGCGATCACTAGAGCAATTAATAATGAAATACATATTTTGTGCACTAAAAATAATAACACTCACATAATAGAAATTTTCTTACGATCTTCGATATTTTTACTGTCTCCAAGGGATTGGTCTAGGTGAATCCTCTTTGTGACCTAGCTACAATCTATGAAAGGCATTTGAAAACATCACCAATCCCAAAGTCAAACTTGAAGAATAGAGAAAAAGATAATTTCAATTAAGTAGATAAAAGAGCCACTTTATATCTTTGGGAGACATGCATATTTCCCTATATTGCATTGGGAGGTAATGAACCCTTTACTTTTATTATATTTGGGAATGTCATGCTTCCCCTTGTATCTCAACAATAGCTTCTTCTTTGTAGAGATATCTTTCTATTGAGGAGCACCAAGCTTGCCTTATATCACAATGCCTCATTATACTTCGGGGTTTTTGGCAATTAAGGTATACCTCACCATTACTTTTCCATCCTAAAAAAAACATTATTGATTTCTCTTACTATATTTAGCCCACATGCACTCATCTTGATTTATCATTCACTATATATATAGATGATCTTCTCATGATGCATTCATTATTGCTATTATGTTATTTGACCACATGGTTACTTTGAGATTACATTTATTTTCATGTATTAGTTAACAAATATTTTCTTTACATGCATATTGTAACTGATACATTTTTTGAGACGAATGATCATTAAGGATGAACACATTTACCTCAAAATGGTAGTAAACTAAAGTTGTAAAACTTTCACATTAGGAGCACTGAGCTTCCCTTATATCACAATGCCTCATTATACTTCGGGTTTCTTGGCAATTAAGAGACACCTCACCATTACTTTTTCATACTAAAAGAAACATTATTTGAGTTCTCTACTACTATATTCAGCCCATATGCACTCATCTTGATTCATCATTCACTATATATACATGATCTTCTCATGATGCATTCATTACTACTATTATGTTATTTGACCACATCGTTACTTTGAGATTACATTTCCTTTCATGTATTAGTGTAAAAATATTTTCTTTGCATGCATATTGTAAGTGATACATTTTTTAAAATGCATGATCATTAAGGATGAACACATTTACCTCAACATGGGAGTAAAATGAAGAAGTAAAACTTTCATATCTATGTTATTTCTCAAAAAATAATTAGTTAAAATCAAAATCCTTTATAGAAATCTTCAAAATCTAAGAATCAAGAGTCCTCTTGGTATTGTATACACCAAAAAATGAACTCGCATACTTGCATCGTTATTCACCATTAATTCTTTCAAAATTAATTAAAAATAATTTTATAATTTAATTAAGTCTAGCTTTCTTTCTCAATTCATAATTCAAATTTCCCTCCACTTTACCTTAATTTTAAAATAATTTTGATTATTAAATTAATTTAAGCTTATACATTAATAAAATAATTTTTAAATTTATTGAAATACTTCATTTTGGTTACTTCATAATAATTAAGTAATTATTTTGATTATATAATCAGCTAACTTTTTCTTCTATAGTTAAATAATTTATTTATATATTTATCCTCTAAACATATTTCTTTTGATAATAAATAAATTTTTCATTTTAGTTATTTCCTCACATGAATGTGAATTAAATAATTAATTTATTTAATCTTTTTTCTAGTTAATTCCTCATGCACATGATTAAATAATTTTTAATTATTTAATTCTATTAATATCTCCACCTCACCAATCAATTGCTACTTACTCTAAGTCTTCTAATCAATCAATTATGTTGATCACTAAAATCATACATTCAATTAACTCCCCAATCTTCTCAATCAATTATTCTCATCCATTCTTGATCGTAGATTTTTAGATCCATCTCAAGCTTGTGAGATTGAGGTATGAACAATGGGCAAATAGAGATAACAATGATAGAGGATTGAAAATAAATGGAGATGACTGTGTAAAATGAGTGAATACATAGGAGAGGAGTGGAGGCATATAAAGGACAAATGTCTTAGACCTACCACCCTACCTAACATGCCACATGGACAAGCCACCTAAGCACTTAAGCATGATTACATACCAACACCCCCTTTGAAAATATCCTAGGTGAGTCAAAAGAGAGAGTCCCGATATCAAAGACAAATAAGGTACCTAAGTGAAATGTACCAAATAAAGAAGAGGAGAAAACCCAGTGGGAAACAACTCTCCCCAAATAAGGGAAATTAAGTTCTAGAATGTATGAGATGTACACAATGCTATATGAGGATAAAATACTTACCATGAGAGAGGAGAGGTACCATGTAACCCATCAATGAAGAATCTCCTACAGTTTTGGTAGATGCTCAACAATGAATGCTAAAGCTTTTGCAAGATTGGTGAACAACATTCCTCCCCTTAGCTACTCAAATGTCTTCACACAAGTTTCTAATATTGACAAAAAATGAAGTAGAGATAGAACAAGAGGGCCTAAATATGTGCCCATAACTTCAAAAGAAGCTAATGCAACTCCATAGGAGATGCCACGAAAGATGATACAAATGTCCTTAGTTGTTCCCTCCAAGTCTACATTGTGGGACTTTACAAATAAAGATGCAATATCTAGTAGAAATGAGTCTCAATGAGCTATCTTAAGAAAATGATTAAACTCCTGCTACACTAAACCACTGGAAGGTATCAAAGAATATCACTAAAATCAAAATTAGTAACACTAAATGAAGTTTTCTCAACTAGAGGAGATAAAATATATTCAACTAGAGGAGATGAAGTGCCCTCAACTATGGGAACACCAATATTTGAAAGATTATTCTATGGAAATTGGTCACTTTTTGAGGATGTATTTGCAAATCCTAGGGCAATAGGTGTCTTAGTCGAAACATCAGCATTAGATGAAAAATTAAAGATATCCAAAAAACTACTAGATGATGGTCTAAGAAGTGTGTTAGCACCTTCAAATTCGATAAATTTGAAATGCCTATGCACTTGTAGTTTGGTGACATAGACTAGGTTTAGTACCTATTACATCTACGTAGGAGCCCATCTTTGACAGTTAAAATTTTTTAATTTAGAAGTCATCATGTAAAACCCCTTGGTGAGAAATTGGTTAGGCCATATGGTAGTAACGTCACCAAATTTTTTGGCCTTTGGACAAGTTCTAATATGCTTTTTAATGTGTTGATGACTACAACCGAACTGGACTTTGCATCCCCAAAAAGTTAATAATTTAAAAAAATTAGAGGTTGCCCCATTTCTTATTTTGGTTTCAAATGCACACAATTTTAGTTTCATTTCAATGTGAGGTCAAATGATATATTAAAACAAGCCTTTGTAGTATGTCACACCTCTCTGGTAGCCCTATTTACAAAGAAAGTACCAAAATATAGCAAGTTGGGAAAATTTGGATAGAAAACCCTTTTATTTAATTGATTATTCCCTCTTGCAAAAAATCATGGCTCTAAGGAGCTCAAGTTGCCCGCAATGGAATTACTCTGTTTTGTTAGTAGGAGAAATTAATTTTAAAAATTTTTCTCCATAATTTATATCACAAATATTTAAAACATTTTTTAAGCATCTTAAATACATTTTAGGGAGAAATTTAATTTGATTTCCTTTTCATGTGATATTATAAAGTTTAGCTATATAAACTTTAAATTTTTTAAATTGCACATGCATTGAAGTTTAATGAAAACTCTTTCAAAAGCCATTGTGTGTTTATGCAAATAAGAGATCCTGCCCTAAATTTTATTTGCACAAGTGCATAATAGCAAAAAATAACATAGGTTAAAACATCGTCATGGGTTTCTCAAAGAATTTTAAGTGGAAACTTCTCTCCACATTGAAGTAGATAGAATGATCATAGTTGAGATTGATGGATTTACATCTAAAACTTTATAATTCTCCTTTAATTAAGAATGTTGCATTGAAAAATTTGTTTCTTTTATGTTGAATTAAAATCCTAGAAAATGACATAGTGTATGTAGCTTTCATGTATTTAGACTACATTTTATTGGCACCCCATTTCATTGTTCTTTGTTTCAGATTGGTGACACATTTATAGGATCTTTCTTAGTAGATTTTATGCTTTGAGTTGTTGGTGGTAGTTTTCATGTAAATGAGGTGCTACTATTCTAAGAAAAGATCACATTAGTAGGTTTGGGAGAAATTTTTGGTTGTGAGGCTAAGGAAGATATTCTATATATAGTAACAACCATTGTTACCATAAAAAGGGATGATGGGAGATGAAATAATAGAAAGTATAGTTACATTCATGAAATACTGAGTAAATGAATGTAGGAATCTAGAAATTCTAGACTCTTGTTGAGGAGTATTAGAGAAGACTATTTGAGCCTTTTAAGGAAATTTTAGACTGAGAGTTCAAGAACTATCAAGGTCTTGAAATATGCATGAAGATTCAATCGTGATAAATTTTACTATATTTCCAAATGGCCGTGCAAATCCATATATGATTGGTTGAGGTTTGTAGGAAATGGGCCAAGTAGATATTAGATTTGGTTTGCATATTCTTATGACCAAACACAATTGGCAAAAACCTTCATAAACAAGTCTAATAGGAGATGAACAAATGTCTAAAGTTTTACTTGTGCTAAACATCACCTTCTCACTTAGTACATCATATCCATTATGTTTTCATTCATCTAATCCTTATCTTAATATCTCAACCTATGTGAACTTCATCATTGTATAACTACCATCAACCATATTGTCAACATCATCAACACTAACATTGCAACATACTAATTGTAGATATTGACAGGTCCACTGCAATCAATGTACATTTACTCTTCATAGCAATCATATAAGTTGTGATAACAACTATCAATCAATTACCAACAATCAATGCAACCTCATCATCACTTCTTCAATTACAATAATAATTTCTTTTCAAAACAATCAAGAATATTATCAATCAATCATCTTAGGGAAAATGTTAGTACCACTATTAAACAAGAATATTTATCTTCTTCAATTCTCTCTATAATATATAACCGTCGGAGAAATATTGAAATATTAGTACTATCAAACATGTCACCATAGTATGCTAGATATCCACACCAATAGTATGGATATCAAACATAAGATATCTCCTCAACTCACACTTTAGATCCTTCACAATTCATTATGTCAGTCACATTCTATACCTTCCATGGTCATTTTCTAGGAACCAATAGTCTCCATTTAATTGTACCAAAATATTAACAACAAATAGGCAAAGAACCATCAATCTAATGTAGGTTTATCACCCATATTTTTGTGAATCCAATGTACCATGTTCATATGATTAAGGACACCATGCAAGTACTGCATCAAGTAGGTTGCCATAGTTACTCTCTCCAAACAATTATCATATCATCAATGACACCACAACATCTATCACTAGATAGAGAGAACACATAAGACAATGCACTTTGTCAAACATCAGCTAGTTATGAAAACACATATCCAACTTATATCATTATATCATATAAGTTGAAAGCTAATCCAGTTTGGCTAGAAGGGGACTCTAGTAATATTATCTAATGTCTATTGGGTAAACATAAACCCTCATGGAATATAAATATGTTGCATTGAGAAAGCTAGGGACTTATTTAAAACATTCCAAAACCTTAATATTTTTCATGCTTATTGTGAAGCCAATGGCTTGGTTGACCACTTTGCTAACCTAGGAGTTAGTAGTAAAAATGCAAAAGAATGGGGGCTGGGGGATAGTCTATCGGTCGAAATTAAGGCCTTAATGCTATATGATTTGGCCCAGGCAAGATAGGCTTTAAATGATCACATAATGCCTTATTTTGATGGTTTTCATTTTAATAATTAAATGTGTCACTCTTATGTTACTTCTGGCTGGATCACACGCTTTCTAGGTATTTTGTGGCCCGCTCTAGAATTACCTTATCTTTCTCACTACCACCATTGTTGATTTCATGGGAGGAGAAAGGAAAAGGGTGGAACCCTTGAACTGTGAAGAGATCAAGAAGAATAAAACGATATGGTGCATCTTGGATTGTTGTAGTCCCACCCCCTTTATTGAAATATTGTATGGTGTCCATGCAAATGTCACGAAGAAATTCGCCAAGGGTTGGAAGGATGGAAAAATTTAAATTGAGGATAGAAGGGTGGAAATTGATGAGAATCGCATTGTCGAGGTCATTAGCTTGTCAATAGAAGGAGAGAAGTTCTATAGAGATAAGAAAATGTTTGATGTTGTAGTCAAGAAATTTCCCAGAATTCAGAAGGAAAGGGAAAATCTTGTAAAAGTCAATAAAAGAAGCTACGACACGAGTAACATTAAATCTATATGACGCTATGTTCTTGTGGTTTTAATGAATTATGTTACCCTTGATGGTAGATTCACTAGGGCCTACTGACATCATTGTGTTTTTCTCAATCACTTTAGGCACAAAGAGAAAATATATTTTTCCTTCTTGATGGCATCCATAAATGCCAGTATTAATGACCATAGAAAAAAAATCTCTTGTCCTACATGGTGGGTTGCTCTTCCTCATCCATGAACGTATAAATAAATTTCCCTCTCCTTCGACTAGGGTTCATAATGGCTCTAATGAATCCGAAGAAGAGGACCATGTTAGTTTTTCCTTGGATGAAGAAGAATGGAAAACTGATATGGAAGAATCTGAATCTAGGTTTGAGTCTTCTTTGAATATTGGTCACCAAGCTAAACGCAATAGAGCCTCCTTTGTTTCTACTTCAAATTCTGATTCTCAACCCTCCCACTAGTCACTCCTGAATAACTTTGTCCAGGCCCTGCCCAGGAGTGAAAGAACCCCCTTCCCGAAGGATCTCAATGCCAACTCTCCTTATCTTAACTTGGAAAGGAAGAACCTTGATGATGTTATGTCCTTGGCCCATGATGTTGTTGTAGACAACTTCAAGATGTTTAAATGGGCTTTCCATGAAATTAAGGATATAAATGTGAAAATTTGGGCAATTAGTAGTGAACAAGATTCTCCAGCTACAAAACATTGGATAGTTGATCAAAGAAAGTCAATTGTGGACTCTATGCAGAAGACTGTGGGAATGGTAAGTGATATGAAGAAAGAATATGATTGCAGGATATCTCACCTAGAGGATAAAATCAGGAAAGAATTTGAAGGTAGACTGAGTGAGATGGAAAACAAATACCAAAAAGTTAATGAGAATATGATATATTTGATTACCTTCAACCATAAAGTGGTGAAGAACACTGCTGAAAATTTAAATACAATTGTTGGAAATCTTGAAGCCATCCATTAGGAAGGATCTACAGTGGATGTGGATACGTTGGATAAAAAGCCAGAGAAAATGGTGGGGCCTTGCAAGAGAACCAAAGCTAACCTGAAGAAGAAAACTAGCAACCAAGATATTCAGGAGCTGAAGAAGATTGCCCTTAATATGACTTAGTTGGAACTTGAAGCCGCAGAGGCCCTTAAAAACATATACTAGTTTCTTTATTTCTACTATCTCTTTCCTTGTTTTTAGATTTTTATTGGTTTTTTGTTGTCTTTGGGCCCCTGTGGTAATGGTATATCTCAATGCAGCTGTAGTGTCATAAATTTTACACCCTTAATTGGGTGGTACAATTCCATGATTAGGTTAGTGCCCACCTTAGTGTGTTGCATATTACATTTTAATTTTCTTTTAAGTTTTTAATTAATTAATTAAATTAAATATAAAGTCCTCTTTCATCCCTCTACACATCATAAAATTGGGCCCTTAATTCTAAGTGTGCCCCTTTTTATTTTATTCTTTCAATTAATTAACTTATCATAAGCCCTAATTATGTCATATTTCAACTTTTAGGGCCCGATTTTGCATATCTAAATTTCTTGAATTGTTGCATCCACCTCAGGTTGACTTTATAATTAAGATACCTCACATCCCTAAAAATTTGGGAAAAAGTTGATCAGACCATGGTGATCCACCATGGTCTCGACTTTTTCTCCCCAAATTTTGGGATCATGTTTTGATGGTATTATAATGTTTAAATCTGACTTGGTGTTAAATTATATCATTTCTAGGTGGGCCTCTAATAAAAAACAAAGTTAGGGTTTCATACATATAGCCTTTCCTTTCATCATTTGAAGGATCCATCTACAAGCAATTGAAGGAGCCTCTTATGAAGTGAAAGTACATGTTATGTGGAGTCTTCAATCTACAAATCAAGCATTCATCAATTACTCATCAACCATTATCAACATCAATTGATGTTTTGAAGATATTGAATAATAATAGGATATCACCGATTGTTCATTGGCTTGCACCTCTTCCTTAGGGTTTGGTATGGTTTCATGTTATTTTCATATCTTTATATGAGTTCCATAACACTTATTTTCAAATCTACATTATTTCTTTAGATCCATTATTGCATTTGTGATTTGAAGCATTTTCATTTACATTATGCTCATTTAGGGTTTTATGCTCATATCATAGGATAGAACTCTAATTCTTGCATTTCAGCACATTTAGGATCTTATACACACATAAGGTTCTTGCACACAAATTTTCAATACAATATTGAAGGTGGAAATCACCAAAACAAGGGGTTTGACTAAGATAAAACCCTATATAGCCATCGATACACCATTTTCCATCTTGTAGGTACATTTATAGAATTCTAGCGGAGCTGCGGACTTTGGAGAAGACAAAGTTCACATGCACAAGTCCATATTTAGAGAAAGGCCCCAGTCTTCTCGGATCATGATGCCCAATGCCCTAGTCCTCTGAGTTTTTTTTGCTTTTTCTAGCAATTTAGTGTTTCGGGACCTTAATTTGTAGTTTGTAGAAGTACAATGCAATTTGGTAATAGGGACCACTAATTTTATGACTCAAGACCATTACATTCAAAAGAGGGTTCCAATCCAATAGATCTAGTCACGAACCAAAAAGGATTAGGACTAAGAATTCTAATTGGATTGGGGTTTTTGAGGATAATCCTCTTTTTTGAGTTGAATTCCTGAAATTAGAGTAAAAGTGCTGAAAATGAAGGTAAAAATATAGAAACACTAAGCTATAGTCACAGGATTGAGCCACGAACTTGGATCTGAACAATGTAAGTTGATTCGGGCTTGTTCCCTAAAAGGTCTCCTAAAAATTCGGGACCATTTTGCCCATGCCTTGGTCCTCTGAACATTTCGCACTCCAAAGGGGGATTGATTTGTTACTATAAATAGTGCTTATTCTAAAGATAGTAGCTCCACACCTATTTCTTACACACAAAAATAAGGGGAAATAAGTTAGGAATAGGGGTTTGCCTAAGTCAAAACCCAATTTTTTGAATTAACCATGAAATAGAAATGAAAGATAAATAAATTACAGTAATGGAAATATTCTCCTTTTGAGGGAGACGCTAATAATGATTGAAAAAATAAATGATAAATCTCCTTGTGAATTTTTGTTTTTCTCAACATGGAATTAGGGTTTCATGAAGTCTTCAACAACGCAAAACATGAATATGAACTCCAATGCTTGAATCTTGATCTTATTGTTGTTCCTGTGCTTGAAGGAAGACTTATTACTTGCTCAGTTGATTTGAATGTTTGATTTTATTGAAGCCAAATTCAATTTCATGTGTGTTGATTTCCAAATGAGAGGGGAAAGCCTCCTTTTATACTTGCTAGTCGAAAAACATATTAATTTTCCAACATGGGCCGACATGGGGCTAGGTTTCTCGCTCAAATTTCAAAAAGACAAAGGGGCTCAAAGTTAAGCCCTAATTGGGGGGACCAAGGCGTGGTACCCAAGTCCTATCAGGGACCAAGGCTCCACACCCTAGTCCTACCCAATTTAGGGGCCATGACGAAGGGCTAGGATGGTGCATAATGCCAAGGTGAAGTCATATTTGCATGATATGAGCAAAATTAGGTCCTCATCATGCCTAGGGGCATAAAGACTAAGGCATGGACCCAAATGTGATAAAAATTGTAAGGGAGTACAATTTAGGATGCTACAAGTAAAAATATCAAAGTTAGTGAAGAATGGAATAAGACTAAGACTATACCTAAATCCGAGACTAAGAAATAAGTTGTTTTAGTGGCTGTAGAAGAGAAGGTTTTTCTAGAAGAGAAAGAAGAGAAAAGTGTAGAAGAAAAGAAACTTGAAAGGACTCCTAAGGAACTAAAAAATTATGTGCGAAAGAATCACTCAAAGGAATAGATCATTGGAGACAAGAATAAAGGAGTTTAGACAAGGAGAAGATTTGTAGAAACTTGATAAATAAGCAAACTATTGTTTCTTATCACAGGTGGAACCAAATACCTATGTAGAATCTATCAAGGATAAGGATAAAAGATGGATTAAGGCAATGGAAGAGGAGCCTCAGATAGAGAAGAATCAAACATGGGAACTAATACCTAGATTGGTGGATAAGAATGTTATAGGATCTAAGTGGGTATTCTGGAACAAGATGAATGAAAATGGAAGTCGCGAGGAACAAGGTAATATTGGCATGTAAGGGTTATTCACATACTAAAGACATAAATTTTGATGAAATTTTTTTTGTGGTTATAAACATGGAGGATATAAGGATGTTTCTTGTATTTTCTTCTTACAGAAACTTTAAAGTATATCAAATGGATGTCAAGTAAGTATTATTGAATGTAGAACTTGAAGAAGAAGCATACATTGAACAATTGGATGTCCGGTGGATTCAAGCTATCAAAAGATCTAGACATGATTTATAGATTCAAAAAGATAGTTTATGGACTCAAGCAAGCTCATATAGCTTGGTATGCAATGTTGGATAGGTATTTTTTGCAGCAAAATTTCAGAAAAGGTACTACAAATAGTAAGCTTTTTTTCAAATTTGAAGGTGATAAAGTATTGATTTTTTTTTAATTTTTAAACTGTAGGAATTGGGTATATAGCACCCCCTATGAATTATAGTTTGTTGAATAAATTTTTTAATGTGACAAGTGACACTGGTGCGAAACATCCTTTGGTACCATGTGGGCTGGGGGGAGAGTAGTTACAATTAGAAGCTCTCACCAATTGAGCTAGGCCCCCAACTTGAGATAAAGTATTGATTGTTGTTGTGTATTGATGATATCTTATTTGGACGAGATGATAATGCATGTAGGAAGTTTACAAAAGAGATGCAAAAGAAATTTGAGATGTCTGTAATAGGTGAGATGTCATTTTTCCTTGGTCTTCAAGTCACTCAATCATAAAAAAAGGTATTTTTTATTTCTTAGACCAAGTATATAAAGGAGATGTTGAAGAAGTTTGGGGTGGAGAATTCTAGACCAGTTGCAACATTTTGGCTATTGGTTGTAAGTTAAGAAATGATGATGGATCTTTGAATTTTGATCAATTTATTATAGATCTATGATTGGAGGATTATTGTATTTGACTACTTCAAGACCAAATATTATGTAGGTTTTTTGTTTGGATACCATATATCAAGCTAATCCTAAGCAATCTCATGATCAAGTAGTGAAAAGGATATTCATATATTTTAGAGGGACTCTAAACTATGGATTATGGTATAAGAAGGATGATGATTTCACTTTGAAATCATATACAGATGCTACTTGGGCCAGATGTGCTAATGGCAATAGAAGTACAAGTGGTGGTGCATTTTTCTTGGGAGACACATTGGTCTCTTCGTTGAGTAAGAAATGAGATTCAGTTTCATTATCTATTGCAAGATTAGAATATATTGTAGCAACATCTTGTTGTACTCAATTTATGTGGATGGAGCAAACTCTTACAGATATCAAGGTGAAGTATGGTGAGGCAGTTCCTTTTACTTGTGATTATACAAGCGGTATTAATATTTCAAAGAATCTTTTAATGCATTAATTGACTAAACACATTGCAATCAAGTATCATTTCCTAAGAGAGAAGTTGTAGAAAAGGAGATTAGATTGGAGTATGTACCTATTAAAGAACACATTGCAAATATAATTACTATGGATTTGGCGAAGGATACCTTTGAGTATCCTTCATAGAAATTGGGAGTTATTCCCCCTCTTTTAAACTAGATGCATTCAAATGGTGTATCTATTCAGGGGAAGTTCTAAAGTTCATCTTTTTCTCCTAGATTGATGTGGTGGATGCTTTCAGGGGGAGTAGTGAGCATTGCAGTTATCAAAGCTTATTAGAAAGGGGGAGATAGTTTACTAGAGTGTCATTTATCATTGATATCAAAGGTGGAGAGAAATATATATTAGTAGAGAGATTAGTCACGAGTTCAATTTTCTTTGTTGTTGGTGGTACATATGTTGCCATCAATGACAAAGGGGGAGAATGTTAGAAACTTGAGTTGTTTTGTTGTGATGTCATTCATATCAACCTATCTAGTGTTGTCATTGATATTATTATGTATTGAAGATGGTCCATAAATGAATTTTTTGATGTTGTTGTGTGGTTTGGTAGTGATATTGAGTAAGTATGAGGTGAAACTAGAAGATTGGTGTAGTGGAATTTGCAGTATGTAGGAAAGAGTTTTTAATGTCCCAATAGAAGAATACTTTGTGATACTTTGGCATTTGAAGATTGTATAATATGGTTCTAGGTATAATGTTTATGATCTATTTATATTGCACTATCAAGTTTACAGGTCATCTATTAAAAAATTGGTTGAGTTCTAAAGTTGTTATTGTTTCTAACAATGGGGTGTCTATCAAAACTAGTCCAAAGAGTGCTTGGTGGTTATCTGATACGAGGTTTTAAATTGTGAGGCTTGCAAGATATGTTGATTTGGTTAGTGTAGTGTTCTAGCTTAGTTTTCTAGTGATGGTTTGATTAGCAACAGAAGTTATGGTGTTTTGAGTTTTGTGTTGTCAATTGGTCTAGCTTCCAACTGGTTGTAATAGTGTATCTTATTTGGATCATGCCTTTTTACTCTTGACATGCTTGTATGGTTCAATTTGGATATTGATATGGATCTCACCTTAGTGTTTATATATCCACATTGAATTTTGTATATTGGAGGATGTTTTGGGCCAACTGGTTAGCATGCTACATTATTTATCTATGTGTTTCATTTGATGTCGACCTTGGAGGATGTGTTAGCATGTGTGGCTAATTGGAATCATTTGAAAAGGAGATGTTGTGATGTTTTTAGGTCCCCTTTATCTTATAGAATGGACTACAATGGATGTTATAACTTCAGGTGGACAAATTTATGTAATATTATTTATTCTATTTGTGGTCAACCCTCAACTAAGGTTTCAATGAATTCTTGTATATACAGGAATGCAGATGCGTGATTTGAGGATGGGGTGTATGTGGATTGATGTGAAGTGGGTATGAATGGCCTGCAAGTATATTTGGTACAATTTAAGTGTGAAATATAGTTTGTAAAGAGCTTTGAGACAGTGTTCGAGATTAGATGTGTTTGTCATGATATTGGTCACTTGACATAATGATTTAAGGACAATTTCACAATTAGGAGATCTTGTTCATTTCAACTCATTGATCCATTGCACTTTTCGAAAGGTATGTTCCTTTTGACAATCTATTCAACCCTTTGTATCTTTCCCTAAGATTGTGTGTGCCTTAGTCTTACAATTCCATTAAGGGATAGTGAACTCCTTGGCCCTGAGCCTAAACATTGTAATCATTTATTCATATTATAAGAATATTCTCACTGTGAATTTTTCTTGTTTAGGGTTTTCCACATAAATCTAATATTCGTATGATTGTTGTGCTTTGTGCTTTCATGTTTCATAATTGCAATAATAAGTTAATTATTGTTTTAAGTTTAATGGATCAAAAGTGAAGTATTTTGAGGTCCAGATTGATTCACCCCCTCTCCCTCCCCTTGCCACCCCTCTCAGTCTTGTGGTGTGTTCAACAACATTATTGTCCTTCTATATACCCTCTATCTTTTAAAATAAAAAATACCAATGAAGAACCTAAACAACACAAGGATTGGTATCCTCTACTACCTTTTTCTATTTTAATCAATGGGTCTCCATCCCCCTTTTTCAAATTCTCAAGGGGTCTTGGACAGGGGGATCCTCCATCCCCAGTTCTTTTCATTATCATGGCAAAATGTTTGGGAAGACTTATAGGTAAACTTGTTGAGAAGAGAGAATTTTGTGGGCTAAAACCTTCATCGGAGGACCAAGTTTTCTCCCATCAACAATTTGTGGATGACTCTATTATAATGGGGAATGCTTCAGTTAAAGATTCAAGGAGCTTAAAGAAAGCTTTGGTCTATTATGGGACAACTACCGGTCAATTGATAAACTAGTCTAAAAGTTTTGTCTATTTTATCAACACTCTGGAAAGAAGACATAAAAATTAGTAACATCTTGGGATGCCATTTGGGGAATCTTTCTGCTTCTTATCTTGGGCTCCCTCTTTGTCAAGTCCGTCTTGATACTTTCTGGGGAGCTCTTGTGGATAAATTTCACAGGAACTTAGCTGGATGGAAAGGCTCCCTGCTCAGCCAAGCTGGTAAGGTCCAACTTTTGAAATCTACTCTTCAGAGTATTCCTCTTTATGCCATCAGCCTTTTTAGAATTTCTGCCAAGTTTGCAAAGGCTATTGAAAAAATTCAGAGAGCTTTTCTGTGGACAGGGGTAGAGGAAAAGAAGAGAATAAATCTGATTGTGTGGGATAAGGTTTGTAAACCTATAAGAAAGGGAGGTCTTGGCCTTAGAAGAATCAGATACATGAATGAGTTTCTCATGGCCAAGTAGATATGGAGAGGTTATAACACTCAGGGAGAATGGAAATTGATTTGGGACAATAAGTATAAAAGACAATTTCCTACCCTTCAAAGTTTCCTCAATGCTGAAGATATCCCGATTGGCTCTAATATCTAGAAAAATGTTACAAGAACTAGAGATCTAATTGCTAAAGGTGTGAAATGGAAGGTGGGGAAAGGTAATCTCATTAAATTCTAGGAAGACTCTTGGTTGCTTGATGCCTCATTGAGTGACAACCCTGATTGGTGCAAATTTCAGAATCAATGTAAGGATAAATATGGCACTATGGTGAGTGACTACTGGAATGATGGACAATGGAAGGATTTATCCCTTGTTGATCTCTCCCTTGGCAATCTGAACAAAATTATGAATTCCATGGTGGTGGTGGATAATGATGACCAGGTAATCTGGAAACTTACAACAAATGGTATTTAATTCTCTGTTGCCTTTTTATATAATCAACAATTTTCTAATTTGGAGAGTCCTTGTTGGGCTAAGGCTTGGGTGAAAGGCCTAATTCCCAAAATTAATATTTTCTTTTGGACTGGCCTGCAAAATAAAATTTTGACTATTGATAACCTCAAAATTAGAGGATTCTGCATGCTTAGTGTTTGTCTTCTTTGTATGCAGAATGAGGAATCCATTAACCACTTGTTCTTCCACTGTCCATTCTCTACTGACATTTGGGCAATATGTCTGGATTACTTCAATTTCAGTTGGGTCTTTCTGGAATCTGTCCAAGAGGTTTTCAATGCATGGCATTACCCCTAAAGGAATAAGTCTATAATTCAGTTATGGAGACTGGCCTTACCTCATATTTGCTGGGGAATATGGAAAGAGAGAAATGAGAGAGTGTTCAGAGAGAAGGCTTCTAAGTCTCAAACAATTTTTGAAAAAATCAAACGAAATATAGTGGAGAATATCAATATCATGGGTGGAACAACCAACCCCAAAGATCAGGAGGATTATGTTATTTTCAAGAATTAGAGACTAAAGGGAAGTGACATCTTTCAGGCTAATCCAAGGGAAGGTGTGAAATGGGAAAGCCCTCCTCATGGCTAGATGAAAATCAACTTCGATGGCACCTCAAAGGGTAACCCTGGTAATGCAGGGTGTGGAGTGGTTTTAAGCGATGAATGGGGAAAATGCAAAACCATTAAATGTATCCCTATTGGTAGTCAAACTAATCATGTTGCTGAGGCCATGGCATCTTATCATGGGATGGTTCTAGCAAAGGAAGCCAACTGTACTAGAGTATGGTGTGAAGGAGACTCTTTGGACATCATAAATTGTTTGAATAAAGTGTTCCTGCCCTCTTGGTCTATAAATAATGGTATTAAAGTTGCGAAGGAAATAAGTGAAACCTTCGATATGTGTGTTTTCACACATGTTTACAGGGAAGCTAACTCGTGTGCTGACTGGGCAGCCAACCTGACCTGCCTATCTGAGAAAATCATTACCATTAATGGGGAAGGAAAAATTGCATGTGAGGCAAAATCCTTGCTCGAACTAGACCGTATCCAGATGAGGCAATGTGGCATCATTAATCATATTCCCTAATGCTTTTCCTCCTTGAAATGGAAGTGATTAGAGAGGCAAATGGGCTGAAAATGAACAACCTGGTCAATAGAGTCGACAAGATGGAATCTACTGTGAAGAGGATAGCTGAACAAAATTTCCAGGTTCTTAAGGCCTCTGTGGATAATATGAATATTTTGATTAATAGATTTGATAACATTAAAGACAAGGAGGGTGACAAGGACCAGATGGAGAAAAAAGGTCATGAGAAGAGAACTAGGGCCAACACTAGGAATCAGGGTGATATCAAGGGACGAGAGCTGGATGAATTGAAGACCTCTGTAGACAACATGAAGCAGATGGTGGTTTAAGCAAAAGACATTGTGAAAAATATGTAGCTGTCTCAGTCTCTATCTTTGTCTTTGTGTTGTCCTTTTGCTATCCTTTTGTTGTCTTTCTGTGGCTCTATGTGTTTTGAGTTCCGTTGTTGTTTTGGTTGGGAATTATTTTTGTTTAGGTGATTAGGCACGGTATTTATCTGCTGGAATGCTTTTTCTATTTCCTGATATGTAAAAGGTTTGGGTTCCTTTCAAAAACCTGTTTTTACTTAATCAAAACACAAGGATTAATTTTTTTATAAAATAAAATTAAACATTTATGATTAATCAAAATTTTTTCCTAAATAATCAAATCTACAACAAATCAATATAATACAAAATAATTAACATACAAAGAAAAATCACACTAGAATGCTATTATACGTATAACATAAATTAATAGTTGAAAATAATAATATCTTAATATTCATCGTGGTATTAATAATTAGCTTAAGTTTAATAAAAACATTTTTTGAGTTGTATCACAAGAAGGGGGGAAGATAGACTATGTAAAGAGATTGAAGGGCTCAATTGAGGATCAATGTCATGAAAAATATTTAAATCAAAGTGTTTATCAATCAATAACTTGGAAAGAGCATCAACCAACTATGTACAAGAAGCAACGCTACATAAGATGGGAATCTATTGAGAAAATAACTATGCAAGAAAAAAAAACTTGCTTATCTAATTGTCCAAGTGTGCCTCATTATCCAAACCATTCTTACTAATATAATTTGTAAGTATGATCTAATGATGATACTTTGGAATAAACTTAATACATGAACAAAGAAATGAAACAAGAGAGATGACATTGATATAAATCTCAAAAAATCCTATAGTCTTCGACCTACAAAATAAATCCAAAAATAAAAAAATAAAGCCATAAGGGAAATACCTAAGGGGTTGTGGGATTCGATGAATTTATCAAAATGAAAAGAAAAATAAATGATCATATTTTATATTAATATTAGGTAAATAATTAATCAGTTAACCCTAAACTTAATGAGTTGGGAATGATTAGTTTCTACTAAAATAAATGCACAAAGTTTAAACAAATAAAAACAATAATACTTATCTCTAAGCGTGATGAATATCCCTTGTGATAACCCATCACTGATAAATTTATAAATTTATTAAACCCTAAAAGATGCTAGATGAACAACCTTATATCATTGAACTTCATATCTAATGTTCTAGTTTAGTTTTGTGCCCATATAAATAATCTACCCTTCTATGGATTTGAACCATACACACAAAAATAATAGCAAATAAATTAATGTCTAGAACCTATTCACCTTGATTTTTAGATCAATATCTAAAAAAGAGGTGTTGTCTATAATTAAGACTAGTCCTTGTAAATAGATAAATTGAGTTAAAACAATGAATAGATAAATTAAGAATCAAGATTAGTCCTTATAAATATATACATGTAATTGAAATCATGTGAAATATAAATTATTTATTAACATTTACATTGAAATAGATCAATTATTCATCAATCATTACCTTAGAATAAACTTAATGAAAACAAATTAAAAAAAATAAAATATACATTTTTCAATGGTACAATTATTTAGCTAATAGATGGGAAGGTGTAGTAATGGCAGTTAGCACTTCGGTGGCTGTCAAGAGCAAGTTGAATTTCGATGATGTTGTAGGCACTCTTCTTAGTGAAGACATGAGAAGGAAAAATCAAGAGTCTCCTTTTGGTGATGCCTTGACCATGGCGAGTAGGGTACGCCTCAAGATAGAGGCAAAGATAATAATAGAAGAAGATCGAAATCAAGAGGCAGAATTTGTGACTATTGGTTCTATGGTAAAGCTAGCCACACTAAAAATAATTTTTGCTCTTACAAGAAGGCACGATAAAATGTTAAGGACATCGAAACGAATATGGTTTATGAAAAGAGGAAAGTGTTTTAGTTCTCTCCACAAGTGACACTACTTCAGATTAGTGTGTTGGATTATGGTGTGTCTTTCCATGCTACTTCCTACACGGAGGCCTTCACAAACTACTAAGAAGGTCAGTTTGGAAGAGTCTACTTAGGGGACCATAAACAATGTGATATCATTTGCAAAGGAGATGCTTTGTTGCAACAAAGAAGTAGAGATAAGTGGCTGTCAAGAGATGTCCATCATGTTCCATAATTTAAAATATATTTGATATCTATTGGCTAGCTCTATGCATAAGGGTGTAATGTTAATTTCTCTTCGGATACTTGGAAAGTGACTAAGGGAGCTTTAGTGGTTGCAAAGGGTAACAACGTTGACAATCTTTATGTCTATGAAAGGGAGGTACATTGATGATTGAGGACAACAAGATGAAGCTTTAACATAAAAGGCTCGAACATAAGAGCAAAACAGGACTTGAAGTCATTCTCAAAAGAGAACAACTTCTAGGTCTTAAATTCATCGACTTGGAGTTTTGTGAATATTGCCTCTATGACAAACATAAGCGGGTCAACTTCTTGAAGACCGATCATGACAAGAAGACCACACCCTTGGAGCTTGCTCACTCAGATGTCTTCAAACCTACTAAGATAACCTCTATTGGAGGAGCTAGTTATTTTGTAACATTCCTTGATGATTGGACTAGGAAGGTCTGGATTTATATGCTGAATCAAAAATCTAAAGTGTTTAATAAATTTAAAGTTTTTAAAGCTTTAGTCGAGAATCAATTTGGGCATAGCATTAAATATTTACAAATAGATAATGGTAGTGAATTTTTTTCATTATAATTTGATAATTTTGTGTAGATGTATTCATAGAATAAAAATTGTGCCTTTTACACCTCAAGAAAATGGTACAACTGAGAGGTTAAATAAAACAATGTTGGAGGGAGCTAGGTGTATGCTCTCTAATGCTGGCGTGGGTTAAGAATTTTGGGTAGAGACTTGTAATACCAGTGTTGTATATTTGATTAATCGAGCACCTTCATCTCGATTGAATTTTGATATTCTGGAGGAGAGGTGGATGGGAAAATGGATTTCTTATAGCCATCTATGCATGTTCGGTTGTGAAGCGTTTTCTCTTGTTCCTAAGAAGAAGCGAACAAAATTAGATCCTAAATCAAAATGATGCATCTTTGTTGGGTATGGTTAGGATCAATACAGATTCTCATTGTGGGATTCAATTGCCAAAAATATTGTTCAAAGCCATGATATGGTGTTCAATGAGAAATACTTTCTAGCATTCCAACTTCAAGATAAATCAGTTATAGAATTTTACTTTGTGATTTTTTTGAAAATCATTGCTCATCAGTTCAAAATCACGGCCATCACCAAATCAAGTAGGAGCTTCTTCAGTCATTTCGATTTCTCCACCATTGACAAGTTCTCTGTCATCGAGCAACAGTCAGAATAATTTAGTAATTGATAGCCCAACACTATCTCCTTCAGAAGACTCTCGACCTCTCTGAGCTCTTATGACCTAGTATAGGACAATTCACAGAATCTTCCTAGCATGCTGACAATTCCATGCTGAGAATTGACCAGCCTTCATGGCTTGCGTTCGTGCCTTCACCTTTTGCGGATGTGGCAACCTCCTGACTCCCTACTATTACTTCCATGAGAGTGGATTTTCTGCCACCACGGCCTACAAGGGAGTCATTCCCTTATGTGTGCGTATCACGATCTTGGGCCAAGTCATGCTTCATGTTTCTTTCCATAGTGAATTTGGGAATCATCCTACCATCCACGAATCTCAGGTTTCACACACTCAATAAGAGTCGGCTGATGGTTTGGAGCACCCAGATTTAATTCAACATCCTCTGCATCCCTTCCACGCAATCAATCAAGATGGAGAAAACTCAGGGTGCAAATTCTACATAGCCCGTCATACAACCCTCTTTGCCATTTAAGTTGAAAATAAACAGGGGACTAGCATCGAGTTCTAGGAAAGCTTGTAGCGAGGTGATTCCAAATCGGAAAATCAACGTCAGAGGCAACCTCATGCAAAGTTCTCCGATTATGATTTATTGTTTTGTGAAGGGGCAGAGCTTGAGCTGTTGCTCTCTGATCAAATATTGCCAACCAATTTTGAAGTTGCTACAAAAGATATTGATTGTCACAAATGGCAAGATGCAATGCATGATGAGATGGAGTTGTTACTGACAAACCAAACTTGGATTTGTTACATGTTTTACCAAATAGGAAAGCATTGAAGAACAAATGGGTTTACAAATTGAAGGAGGAAGATGGAGGCAAGAAACGTTATCAAGCTAGGCTGGTTGTGTAAGGTTATGGTCGGCAAAAAGGAATAGATTTTGATGAGATATTTTCACCAGTTGTGAAAATGACTACAATTCGAGTAGTTTTGGTTCTTGCAACTGTTTGTGACCTTGAGCTTGAACAACTTGATGTCAAGATTGCGTTCTTACATGGAGATGTTGATGAAGAATTGTTTATGGAGCATCCTGGAGGATTTTAAAACATGGGCAGGAACATTTTTATTGTAGATTGAAGTGAAGTTTGTATGAGCTCAAACAAGCCCCAAGACAATGGTATCTTAAATTTGATCATTTCATGACTGAGCATAAGTTCATAAGTTGTGAATACGATCCATGTGTTTATTTCAAACAACTCCCTAATGTTGAATTTATTAGTCTTCTACTTTATGTTGATGGCATGTTAGTAATTGGCACTAGCATGAGGATTATTTGTGAGCTTAAGGATTAGTTAGTTAACAGATTTGCTATGAAGTATTTAGGGGCAGTGAAAAGAATTCTTGGTATGACCATTTCTCGAGATAGGAAGAAGAGAGAAATTAGGTTGTCATAGAAACAATACATTGATATCGGTATTGGATAGATTTGGTATGACAAGTTGATGCAGAGAAGGGGAAGGTTATTAAGAGACACTACAATCAACCAACAATTTCAACACATGAACCACTATAACATGGAGATCTTTCTCCCAACTCACCTATCACTCTTAGGTCCTTATGGCATAGTTGACAAGACATACTTTGTGGAGATGGTTCCAAAGCTTTGGCAAGATGCTAATACTAACTCCATAGGTCTTGCAATAACCTACTATTCCCAACTAAGAAATAAATTCATACCTTGTCACTTGTCTACAATGGTTCCTTCACAACCTAGACCACCGACTAGTAGCCCTTCAACCTTGCAAAACTGGGTATATCTTTTGACATAGTTCTGATATCAACCAAGGTAAAATAGATTTGATTTCCCTATAAGGTCTACCACAACATATCCAAAACTTGCATAGGGTTGTTTTGTAACATGACACTCTATAATTGACTATTATGGAGATTTTAGGCCTAATTAGGCCACTTTTACAAAGCAAGTGCCCCAAATACACTCTCCAAACAGAAAAAATATTCACAACTAGCCTTGACCTATCATATAGGGTCCAATTATGTAGTTATTTTAAATGGACCACCTCAATTTCTTACTGTCCTATCAAACCCTCAACTAACTAGGCCTAACACATGAGGATGTTAGGCTAGGGATGGCTTGAAACCTTGATAAACTCCATTCCCCTGCTCTAAAACCACCATAAACACTAAGAGAACACCAAAATTTTTCATTCCATTGAGTTTCAAATTTTCTTCCAACAATGGAATGACTAGTTACTCATTTTTCAATCACAAAACCCTTGAAACCCTCACTCATAGAGCAACTTTCAGAAAAATGCTTATAACTTTCTCAAATTTAGATGAATCAAAGTGAAACTGGTTTGAAATGAAATCTAGTTCATTTCTTTTTGGTTCCAAATTAGTTTTAGCAATAAAACACACCCATACAGAGATGTATAGAGGTATGCAACTGCTAAAAATGCTTCAAATTCTAGGAAAATGATGCTTGTATTATAATATTACTTCAACGATCAACACAAGAAGCTTACATTCGAATGTACAAGGTGTGTGCAAATTTATAGTGATTAATACATTAAAAGCATTTAAATCACACATACTCAATGAAACATTAAATTGAGGAAAATGAAAGGAAACAATTAAAACACTCCCCAATGTCGTCTCATCGCTCTCTAGTCTTGAGGACTTTTCCGGTTCATTTGGTGGCTCTCAGATGCATGATTTGAGAAAAGTGACAACCCAAGAGATGGGAATTGATATGCAAGCTAAGATGCAAAAGATAATCTATTTCTATGCAAATCTACATTGTGATTAAGCTATCATGAAAGTTATTATTATAATGATACCATGCTATTGTTATGATGCTATGATAACTAAACCATGATTTTTGGAAATAGTTGAAAATGCTGATAATGATAAGATGCTAAGGATCCCCTCATAGCCAAAAAAAGGGGTATTTATAGGATTTTCATGACCAGAAGTGAGGTGGCAAGAATCAACAATGCAGATTCAGTTTGGATAAATCGACAGTCAAGATTTAAGAATTTGGAAGGAGGTTGAGGAGATGGACACTTGTCATTCCTAAGGAGACAAGTGGCAAAGAACCTTCGACCCTATGCCAAGAAAGGGGCAAGTGGCACGGAGATGAGAGACATGTGGCATAAGTGCCACGTGTCTCTAAGAGAGGGTGGACACTCCAAAAATGATTAGGATAAGAGGTTGTAGAGGATAGGATTAGTTAACCTATGGTTAGGCTAGGGGTTGGTTAGAAGAAGGTTAGGTTAGGAAGTGGTTAGGAGTTAGGACACGTGCTTAAATTTGAATTTCAAATTCAAATTTATTGGGGAGGGAATAATTAAATAAACAAATTAACTAAATTCATTTATTTAATTAGGAAATAGAAGAAAATGATTTTGGTGGGATGAATTAAGAAAATGGACCATATAAGCAAATTATCTAATTCATTTATATAGTAGAAGAATAAAAGTCATTAATTAAATAAATTTGTATCTAATTAATTTTATTTTCTAGACTGCAAGGCTTATTTATGCCTTTTACAATTGAAAATAACAATTCATAGCCACTTTTCAATTCATGACCGTTCACTTTCCTTACAAAGCACAAAATGACAAAAGTTGCAACTTTGCAAATTTACAAATTTTTACAAAACTTGAGAAAACTAACCCTACATGACTCAAACATATTGCAAATGGTCTTCGTTCAACCTTATTACATCCGCCAATGACAAAAACTCAAAAAACTTAAGCCTAGACACCTATTGACATAGTTTGAAGAACAATTGCTTAGGTTTGGGCTTTTGGTTTTCCTAACGGACATGGCCTTTGGTTGTTCGTCTTCCTTTCTTCTTTTTAAGTCTTTATTACTGCATTCACAACTTTATACATTGTATTGTGAAAAACACTGGTTGAATAATATTTTCCTTGCATTTGATAATGGACGTAGCCAACATTGGTGAACCACTGTATATCGTTTGTTGTCTCTTTGTTTATTGTTCTATTTTCTCTATTTTATTTCTATACATTTCTATTTATCTTCACTTACAACTTTCGCTATGCCTTGCTAGAGATGAGTACGGTATTCCAAAGCTCCGATTTTGGTTCTGCACTAGTCATTTCAAACCAAAATTTTGAGCAAGGTGTTCTCTCCATGAGGTCACATTAGAGACATTGAACATGAGCATGTGGACGACCAATAATATTTATAATAATTCAATATTTAAGGAGATGGGAATATTTATGGTCCAATGGAAAGTCAAGTTTAGGCCAGTGAAAGTAATACTTTTTCTATTCTCTCTTCAATCTTTAAAATTGGTCTTGGCTTGTGCCTATGCCTATGAAGATGCGATTAAGAGAGTATTTGGGCTCCCCATTTATTCCTAATGAGAATAAATATGGAGGAAGTAAAGTATTATGAGGGAAATCCCACACAAGCTACCAAAATCATCAATGATATTCTATTATTACAAAGGAGGAAATTAGTATTAAAAAATGGTTGGGATTCGGATGTTAAATATTTAATTGCCCTCCTTCGTAGGGTCTTTTCTTGGCCCAATGCCAAGGACTTCTACCTCTAGATGTGAGACTTTATCGTCTATATTTGTGATGTTAAAAGAGTAAATTGGGCCAGGTTAATAAATGACCCATTAGACCTACAACTATTAGATGTGTTGGGTTTATTGAGTAGAAGTACAAACTTGTGTAACACTTTTATAAAGGAAATGACAAAAACAACAAAAAAATTTCAACTTCAACCTCATAAAAGTAGAATTTCTATTTTGAATATCAAAATAATGTAAACTGATGAAATGTAGGAATCTTCATGAAGTTTATGTCTATTATTTTTATTAAAAAAAAATTATACAGTTAAAGGCATATTTTTCATTGCTAAAAATTAAAAAAAAATGTGTGTTCGAATTGATCGAGCCCCTAAACAAATCAAAACAAGCTTATTTTCTCTAATTTTTTAAATAGATAACATCAATATCTAGTGCATGGAAAAAAAAAATGTTGATCTATATATTTTCTCCGTAATAGCATTTTAAAGTCCATATAAGAAAATTTGATGGTTTTAGTTGACCCCCCTTTTGTCTAATAGTTTAGAGAAGATTACCTCCTTTATTGCACCATTTTAAAAAAAAATTATAATATGGTTTAATACTTTTTCTTGACTTTGAGATCTACAAAGAGGTACTTTTAGATTTTTTTAAAAGCTCATAAATTGCCTTCAAAAAAATTTAGCAAAACTGAAAAGTTTTAGAAAATTCTAAAAAATGAAAAAGGTGGCTACTGAGTAGGCATCCACATAGCTAGTTTTGATCAGAAGAGTTTTGACCAAAATATTTTTAGTTGAAACCATATATGAAAATGTTTCACTAGCCAAAACTCCACGAAGGAAAAAACTTTGAATTTGGATTTGAAAGAAACCCTTTCGGCCAAAACCTTATGGGCCCTATGCAAGCCACGTGGTTTCAACCAGAACCTTTGTAGTTGGAACCTTATAGTTAGCATAAAATGTGATGCGGGTTTGTTCTTTTACCCTATCCAACTTCCACATAAACTCCTATTTGGCTCACTTGTTGGCTTTTTAGACCAACTTTATAGGACTAAGCCAAGTAGGCACTATGCAGTTGTAGGATATTAAATTTTATGATCATTATCTGTATTAAAAACTAAAAGAGAGCTAGATGGATTATAATAAGTTCAGTGATTCATTAGACCAACAACTATTAGATGTGATGGGGTTATCGAATAAAAGTACAAACTTGTGTAACACTTTCATAAAGGAAATTATCAACACAAAAGAACTATTCAACTTTGATCTCATAAAAGTGACATTTCTATTTTGAATATCAAAATAATGTAGACTGATAAAATGTAGGAATCTTCATGAAGTGGCATCATATTTTTAAATTTTAGAGGTACTTTTTTGGGGATAAGCATTGACATGACATTTTTAGGGCACCACTATTGGTCTAAAAGTGTCCATGTACTTATCCCCTAGTGGCATTGGTCCCTCTCACCTACTGGTCCCTCTCCCCTAGTGCCATTCAGTATCATTTGTACAAACTAACATGTTATTTAATGAATGAAATACCGAAAAAATTATGGATTTTTTTTTACGAAAATCAATGAAAATAAAGAAAAATATTATTTTTTAAACATTGAAAATAAAATAAAATTTAGACTATAGTATTTTATTTAATTTTTTTTAATTCTTTGTAAATATGGGTTAAACTAATTAAAAGGAAAAATTCAATAAGTGCAATAATAACCAACCCTTGACAGGAACTAATAATAAAGTATTGTAATATTATTATTTTATATTGGCATTTGAGTAGGAGTTTTTGTTTGAGAAAAATAAGGTTTTTAAAAGTCACCACAATGCAATGAATTACTATTTGAAAGAAATCAGTGCATAATTCATTGTATTGCCATTTTGATAATAATGGCTTGAATTGAATGCCAGTTTTTGCTTTATTATTTTTAACAAATATATCTTGATTTTCATACTCACAAATTTTACAATAACTTAGTCAATTGAACCAAAAAAACGTTAGAAAACAAACAGAACCCTCAAACTTACTACCTCACATAACTAGGAAACAAAATAAATTTGCACTCTTTAATTTCTTAAAATATTTATCATAATTAAAATAGCTCTCAATACCATTGAAAAATTATTTTTATTTCTAAACTTATTTGAGTTCTCCAAATGAAATATTATATCATTCTCTTAGGTACTGCTAGAATACTAGAATTGTTGGAGTGAGTTAATGGTCATATTTTTTCTCACTTCCCACTCCTCAACCTTCCTTCTATGGAAATAAAACCCCATTCCTCTTGCAATCTTCCTTTTATTCCTATGACAACCAAGAGAAAAAAAATAGCATATCAAAGACTATTCCTCTTACAATTAACCACCCAAACTATGCAATGAAAAATAAACATAAAAAATATACTTCCATATCATCCATTC
Organism: Cryptomeria japonica; assembly: GCF_030272615.1. Lineage (NCBI taxonomy): Eukaryota > Viridiplantae > Streptophyta > Pinopsida > Cupressales > Cupressaceae > Cryptomeria > Cryptomeria japonica. The sequence goes on along the minus strand of NC_081407.1, from coordinate 318,091,888 downwards.
CATATGCTTTTATAACCTTAAACACACATCTCTTATTTCATTTTTGGATTCAATTGTGTGAACTTTTTTGGCATCAATGTTTTGAATCACACTCCATGATCCATCTTTATAGACTATGGAAATCTAATGTCTTTTCTCAGACTATATAATATTATTTCCTCTACATTGTAGTTATCTCTGTACTTTATTTAATAATACTTAAATTTTTTTCTCTCATAATTTAATTATTTATACTTTACTTATATAGGTTAAGTAGACATGTTAATGATATTTCTTTATATTCTAAAACTTTCCAATTAACACCGTCAAGAAATATCAAATTCTTGAAACTAAGACAATAGATATAGAGTCAACCACTTGATTGATGAAAACAATTGATGAACACAATAATTGAGATATCCCTAAGAGTAATCAATTATTATAATTGATCAAAAATAGTTTAGAGTTCAATATTATAGACGTTATACATATAGTTTTAGGATGGGTTATGGACATACCCTTCATTTTTAAAAATAAAAATTACCATCCAAAAACCTGAACAACACAAGGATTAGTTTTTGGTATAAAATAAAATAAAATATTTAATTAATCAATATTTTACTTAAATAATCAAATTTATAAAAGATTAATATAATAATAAAATAATTAACATACAAACAAAATTCACACTTAGAATGATGTTATAGGTATAACATGAATTAATAATAAAAAAATAGTATCTTAATATTCATCATAGTATTAGTATTAGTAATCCCCCTCCCAACATCACTCGTCGCGGCTTGCGTGATTCGAACCTGTGACCAATCTTTGATACCACTTGTTACAAGATAGTGTTGTCATTGCACCAAAAGATCGACCTATCAATGCCTGATACAACCACTAGACTTATAGAATACACATGAGGTTGTTAAACCATGTCGCGAATCCCCGTGAGGGATGCTGGCCCACTGCCAAAATTACTAGTATTTACTAATGCAACATTACTAACATTATTCATCAATGTATTGTTAACTATATACATAAATTAGCAAGAACATAACCATGGAATAATGTTACACAAGTGGAACATCTATTTAATCATTAACATAACTACATAATAAAACCATATAATGGATCTCCATTCACTAGGGTATCTCAATGTCGCTATTTGACATTAAACTAACACATCACATATCCATATAGAGCACCATATACTATCATCCAACTAAACATTTACTTCCCATGCAACTATGATAAAACATTAACACATATGTATAACTCTATTCCCTTTCATACTCTTTCTAAGGTTCATTTTTAAGTACCAATCGAATGTTTCTAATACCCATCTCTACTCATTTGAACACTTAACACATCATGCAACTAAATGTATTTATCCTTCTTTTACTAATGGTATTCTATTATTTCCTTAAGAACAAGTCATCAAGAATATTATCCATAGTCATATGCAAGCTCATATCAACAAGTACTTATCTACATCCAAATAAGATTCCAATCTACTAAACAGGTTCGAGAGTCATATGATTCTACAAGAATAAATACAATCTAATATTTCAATCCCCTAATTTAAACATAGGATTTCATTCTCAACATGATAAATATATCTATAACATGAACCACATACCAATACATCATCTTATAATTATAGCATAGTTCTTCTATATCAAGTTCATTTACATAAGAGCACATGGAGCAAGCACATAATCATTTTGCTTCATCCCATCTTAATCATACAAGTTACATAGACACATATTCATATTCCTCATTTACAAGAAATTTTAATATGAAAATATCTTTAATACATAGAAATCAGTACCATAGGACAACTGCACAACTAAGAGCCATATTCCACGTCTCGAGATATCTAACTTTGGAGATTAACATCTTTCAAATCAAGGCATATATGATAATTAACGTAATCATTACTATCCACAAAATATACTTAAGACATAGCATACATATCTCTAAATTATTTAATTCCTTTCTAATCAATAACAACATCTACAATATAATATCCATATACAACAATCTTATTCAATACAATTCATTCAGAAATCATCCTACTACATGTTCTCAATATGTTGATTAGTAGTCTTCTTTACATTTCCAAATTTCATAACATGTGATATCAATTCTAATTACATAAATATTCTCCAACAATCCAAGCTCATGATGAGATACTATAGAACCAAATCCATGCACGCTAACATCTAAGAAGAATATCCCAATGGTAGGAGGCATCAAACTACCCGACCATGTGGAACCAAATAGGAACCACCCCCCATGCTAGGAGATGACATAAGGTTCCAACTCACACTCAAGACCTAAGCTGACACCTAACAACCATAGGATACAAAATGACACTACAAGACTCCAACATAAGAATATGACATCAAAATAAATCACATGGCTAAATCAAAGCAATCAACCTCCAGAGGCATAATCAACAACAAGACATATGGATAATGGACACATGTGCGGTAGAGTTTCATCACATGCTAGCCTCATGTGGCATCCGTCTCCACCTTGTAGTCACTCAAGGGAGATCGGGTATACCGCTCCAATGGTCTTCCCAATCCAAGATCCCAAAAACCACCTCCCTAGGTCCATCCAATTGGGGCATACAACAACATATTCTTTATCTTGATTAGGTGAATTAATATATACCCAACCCACTAATCAATTATTTATAATATTATCACGTGCAAATTGAACCATAAACTCTTTATTTTTTTCCGTAGGTCTAGACCCCCTTCCTAGAGATCTAGTGCTCATAACCTAGGTCCAACACATGCAAGAGCCCACTCTCCCAAACATGGATCAAGACCATAGGGTAAAAACATAACAAGATGCATCTACAACAACATGAAACTCAACATGGGTAGTGATGCTCTGCAAAAAGGATTAGAAAATATGGTTTGATGGCAACGCACACACAAGAACACAAGAAGTAAAATGTTAGTGTTAGCAACCAAAGATTATTCTAAATAGGCATATCAAGAGAGATATTGAGCATGAAATAAAAAGCATACAAACATAGAATAAATAAACTATGATCCTCCAAATGCTAACCAAGATGCTCATAGTTGCTCCTCCCATGTTCCTCTCCTCTCCAAGTTCCACATGAGTGTAGCTCTCAGCTTTTAGCACTAGCCATGGATGCCATATGGAGATTCAAGATGGTTGAGTATGATAAACAAATTCTATGCAAGTGTAGATAGTGATGCTATGAAAAATCTCTATGCTAATACCAGTATAAAAATAATACTCTAATGCTTCCTTCTTTGCTTGAGGAGAAGGGTTCTATTTATAGAAGAAATGGGTAAATGAAGGGTTAAGATTGAGCAATCTTAACAAGGGTTAGGATTGAAAGATATTCAATCCATGTGACACTTTCAACCCAATCCCATGTTGACAAGTGTCACCATGAAGAGGCTTGAGAGGAGAGATAAGGAGCATTAAATGCTTGAGGGGACATGATGGTTACCCTGGGGGGTTGGGTTAGAGTTAGGTTAATGGATATTCCTTTTATCCAAGAGATAAATGAATGTGCAAGGGTTAAATGGTTACCTTAGTCAAAGAAATAAATTCTTTGAAGAGACCCATGAGTCAAAAGGATGGTTAAGTTAGAGGAAAGTCTCTAACCAAAGGTAAAAGGTGAGTTAACCACAAATGGTTATGTAAGAGCCTTTAATGGTTTGGAAGACTTTAGAGGTTAACCATTTGAAGACATAAAACCTTTAATGGTTATTGAAGACTTTGGAGGTTTTTGAGAAGCGACTTCCTTTTATTTAGGAATGTGACAATGATTAGGATAGGATTAGGCTAATTAGAAGGAGTTAGAAGAATCTGGAAGGGATTTAGACATGCAAGTGGATTTTGTAGGAGAATGCAAGTGGGAGGAATTTTGGGATTTTCAATTAAAATAAAATCATTTATTTCAATTAAATGGTGTAATTTGCATTTGGATAGATATTTAAATAAATATTAATTTATTTAAATGTGAATGTGAATTTTGGATTTTATTTAAATAAATCTTAATTTATTTACATGAGAAAAAGGAAGATAAAGCATTAAATGCTTGAAGACTTTGAGGGAAACCATTAAAGGCTTAAGAAGACTCTAGAAGGAATCCATTAAGTTTGAAGACTTTAAGGGAAACCATTAAAGGCTTAAGAAGACTCTAGAAGGAAGCGATTGAGTTTGAGGACTTTAAGGGAAACCATTAAAGGTTTGAGAAGACTCTAGAAGGAAGCCATTAAGTTTGAAGACTTTAAGGGAAACCATTAAAGGTTTCAAGTGGGTGAGGATAAATAGGATTTTAAATAAATAATTTATTTATTTAAAATAGTTGTGCAACTTGCATTTGTAGGAAAATGCAAGTGGGTGGAGCATAAAGGTTACTTAAATAAATGTTAATTTATTTAAATGTGAGAGATGGGATTCTGAGGGATTTAAAAAAATATAAATATTAATTTATTTAAATGTGAGAGAAGATTAAATTAAACAAATATGATTTATTTATTTAATTAATGGTCTGAATTTGGTTAAGTGAATTAAATCAAATAAATTGAATAATTTATTTAATTAATAGGAGAAGAGGGTTAAGATGAATTGATTAATTATTAATTTAATTAATTATTGATTGATGGTTAAATAGTCAAATAAATACTAAATATTCATTTAATTAAGTGGACAGATTTATGTGACTACATTTGCCCCTTTTTGAGATGATGTGGTTTTATCACGTCGTTTCAAAGAAAGAAAAATAGGTGTAAAGAAATATGCCCCATAAATGTGAATTTAGTGGGTGGTATGCCCCCTCGAGAATATAAGAAATTAGCAATAACAGTGAAAGAATGGAAAAAAATAGAGTGAATACGGAGAAATGGTAAGCCAGTGAGTACCCGTAGGTTATGGAGGAGATACGGTGCAAATGTGGTGTTGTGCTTTTGATTGATTTATATAATTGATCAAAATGGTTGGACAATCTAGTGCAATTGGTTAAATTTCCCCGGTTGAGTCAAAGCATGGCAGTTGATGTCAGTTGTTCACTTGGACATGATAAACTCTGAGTAAGTGAATCAAAGTGGCCTGTTGGTGACTTAGACAATTGATGTAATTGTTCAATGAAGTCAAGGTATATGAAGAAAAATACTCGTTGAGACTTAGACAATTGATGTAATTGTCTATGTTAATTGTGTTTGATTGGTTGATCAATTGATAGTGTTGGCGTTGTAGGTTGGTTGTGATGAATCATAGCAGCCTCGTTGAGACTAGGTCATTATGATAAATGCCTATTGTAGTCTTGGTTTGCCATGATAGATTACCCGTTGAGACCCGAAGATACTTGATCAGAGTATCTGTTGATAGTCTAGGTGTGCGTGAGTCGATGTACTTGTGCAGATAGAGTAACTTGCTTGATTGGGTTGATGGGAAATGATGTAGGGTATGTGATGTTGATTATTGAGATGGGGAGGGTGGGGGGGTTCGATGTTAGATAGAAGAAATGAAGGACCTATGACATTCCTATGGAAGAAGAGGAAAATAGAGTATCCATTGTCATGGATGGAATGCAACATAATGCATTATATACAGATGAGATGGAATGATGATCCACAGTGCTTTTATTTTTCATCATTGAGCATGGTAGTATCACTCTTGGACGAGGTAGTAGGAACCAAGTTTGGAGCATTGTACCTGCAAGCAAACAACATAAATAAATAAAGAATATGGACCCTCCATAATGGTTCATGCTCATATGGTCGAGGTATATACTGTAGTCAACAAGCCATAGTGATCCATGACTTTATTTCACATAAGATCATGTAGCTTAGTGAACTTCCCACGTAGACACCATTAGTACATGCCCCAGAACTTCATTGGAATAATTCATAGACATTAAAACAAACGATACATAGGAACCATCCCGACCACTCTAATCACTTGTGGATATCTCGGAGTAGCGTAGGAACCTGATATAAATGAATAAATAACTAACAAATCGACCAAGTACTTGATAGCTTAAACATAATTTTCTTGTCAAAGAAAAATGTTATCTTGTCTTTGTTTTGGTGAGGAAAGATTTATCCCTGTTAAGACAGTTTGCGTGTCAATGTTGATTGTTTGGTCGATGTGATAAGTGGTCATCGTTTGAGTATTTCAAAATGTGTGTTTGGTATCTTCTTGGATGCGTATGTACAAGGCGTTGCCATGTTTTTGATGGATTTTTGATGTTTTATGATGTTTTTTGGATTTTGTGAGTGTTTTTGAATGTTTTTGTATTTTGTGAGACAATTTTGATTGTTTTTGGTATTTTGTGAGACAGTTTTGAATGTTTTTTGTATTTTGTGAGACAGTTTTGAATGAAGAACTCAATGAATCACAAGTAATGCAGAATCCACTTCCATCAAATAGGTTAAGCACATTACCCCCAGTTTAGACATGACTATGAAAAAGCGGGATGCAAGACGCATGAAGTACTATCCTTGATTGCAGATCAATAACAAGCCATGGATTTGACTGATGGATGAGTGGATGCAATGAATGTGATCGCAACAAGTCTGAAAGACAATGGAGCCATAGCCTTTATGAGTGGCGCCTGTTTGCCAGGTTTTCACCATCGTACTTACCCAAGGTGCCACCAAAGTGGTTGTTCACTGTTTGGATGTATGATTTTTCTTTACTATTTTTATTTTTATTTTTATTTTTATTTTTTAGAATATTTATCTGAATGTATTTGGTTTTTTTCTGATATGTATGGGAGCCTGATGCTCTGTACAACTTATGTATGAAACCGTTTGAGGTGCATATTGTTGATCAGATCTACTAGCGATTCTCCTTCTAGCCAATTGATATGCCCCAGACCCAAATACAACAATGATAACATATGTACCCAGCTAGTTTGATTCAAACTTTCCCTGATGTTCTTTGTTTGGTTGGTTACGAGGATTATATCTAAGAACAAGATCACCTACCTCAAATGCATGAGGTCTAACCCAGTGTTTATAGCTTCTGCTCATTCATTATTGATATGCCTTGAGGTGGTTGTATGCAGCTTGTCGCCTTTCATCAAGTAGCTCTAAATCACCAAAATCTAAAGTTGTTCTACCAAGAACTCGTAGCGTGTTGAATTATGTGGAAGATCTAGGAGAGATGCAATGGTACCCATAGCGTCAATAGCTCGATTTTGATCTCGGGGTATCTGCTCAAACGTGATAGTAGTAAATGATGCTTTTAAACTGTCCACCATTTGCTTGTACGACATGAGTTTATCATCCGTGGTCTAATATTCATCTGTGACTTGTCGGATGACCAATTGGGAGTCATCATATATCTGTAGCTCTTTCAGTTTCCATTGTATGGCTAGTCTGAGTCCTGTGATCAAGGCCTCATATTCTGCTATGTTGTTTGTACATGGAAAAGTTAGCCTGTAAAACTTCAGGATGTTGTCACCTTGAGGTGTGATAAACAAAATTCCTACCCCTGAGCCATGCCTAGTATATGAACCATTGAAGTATAATTTCCAGGGTTGTGTTGTTGTGATCATGAATATCTCTTCATCTGGAAAATTGGAAATAAGAGGATGATCTCCTATGAGGGGTGCATCGACCAACTGATCTGCAATAACTTGGCCCTTGATAGCCTTACAGTCCACATACTCGATGTCAAATTCACTTAGAATCATCATCCATTTGGCCAAGTGGCCAGTCAATGCTTTTTTGTTGAGTAAGTACTTTAGTGGATCGATCTTAGCAATGAGTTGTATTTTATGTGTTAACAGGTAGTGCCTTAGTTTAGTGGTTGCCAAGATTACTGCTAGGCAAGCTCGCTCAATAGGTGTGTAATTGAGTTCATAGCCGTCCAGTGTGCGAGAAATGTAGTATACAACACACTCTTTCCCTTCTGCATTGTGTTGTGCCAGTAGTACTCCTCATGTTGTATTAGTCGCGAAAATATAGAGAAATAGAGGTATACTTGGATTTGGTGGGATCAACAATGGTGTATTCATGAGATAGTCCTTAAGCATCTGGAATGCTTGTTGGCATCTGTAAAGCGGAAAATCGTGATCGAACCCTAGTTGCTCTCCCCTCTTCCAACTCCAAGGAGAGAGAAGGGAGAGTCACTCTAGGGTTGATGGTTTTCACTTAGGAGGGACTTTACATTCAAAAGAGGGGTTGAAACCCACAAGATCCAATCCCACACAATGCAAGATTGGATGCTAAATGTGTTTCAAGGGTTAAGAAAGCAAGGCTACCCTCTTTTGTAAAGAATGTTGATAGAAGAATTAAGCTAGGAATGCATAGAAAGTGACAAAGATTCGCTTATAAACTGAGATAGGGATATAGGTGAAGCTGCGGACCTGGAATTAGCAGTAAAATGTCGATACGGCGCTGTCCTGCAAATTTGAGCAAAAGTTGTCGGGACGATGGCGCCCGACGTGCACACGGTCCTCCGAAAAATCTGCGAAACGAAGGGGGATCTGTTCGTCTCTGCACAAGGATTCCAGATCTTCAATTTCAGCCGCGTACCTACAACCTACACATAGAAAAGCGAAGACGATTGGGGGGTTAGGGATTAGGGGTTTTCCTTTAGGTCAAACCCCAGTTTTGGAATTAACCAAGAAATGAGAAATGCTGTAATTGTAATGTCTGTAATGTAAAACAAGTACTAATACCTTGTTGTAAGGATGTTTGTATCCTTATGTGCAAAGGTATAGATGTTGTTGTTTGTTGTATGTTGTATGTTGTATGTAGCATGTAATAAGTGATCTCCTCTTCAATGGTTGAATCCTTGTCTTGAATGCAACACTTAGCCTTGAATGGAGACTTAGAATGATCAATTGCTTGAAAGAATGCTTGAATGCTTGAATGCTTGAGTATAGTTTCCACACCTTTTCCATCATATCGAATGAAAGAGGAATATGTAGTTTATATACTTGTCATTTAGGGCTGATAGACTGATTTTCCCGACCTTAGGCCGACCAGGAAAGATAATTTCCAATTTGCAAACAAAAAGACCCGAAGTCCAAAAGAGACCGGGCCCAAAATAGGACCCAGGGACCAGGGCACTGGGCGCCCTGGTCCTGAAGGACCAGGGCGCTGGGCGCTCTGGTCCCACCTCCCGGGACAGTAGGGTGCAAAGGAGGTTCAGGCCAGGGTGCAAGAAAATGCAGTTTTCAGTGTCATAATCAGGTTTCGGGGTCTCCATTTAGGTTGCGTGTTGCGTCGCCATCGTGAAGACCGAAATGCAGTCGAAATTGCAAGTGTCACAATTTTAGGACGCTACAGCATCGGGCATCCCATTGAAAGTGAATGTTTCTATGTAACAGATGTGTAAAAGGATGACACTTATCTGCTAGTTGTGCAATGAATCTTTGGATGGATTGAAGCCGCCCTTGTAATGTCCTTAGTTGATTGATATTGTTGGAGGTGGCATGTCCATGATTGCTTTGACCTTTGCAGGATCGACCTCAATGCCTTTGCTTGAGACAATATTTCCTAGAAGCTTCCCTAAGGTTACTCCAAAGACACATTTCTTTGGGTTGAGTCGAACATGATATTGTTCCATTCTATCAAAGATTTTCTCTATTATTACTAGATGACCTTCTCTTGTTAATGATTTTGCAAATAAATCATCAACATAATCTTCCATTATGGTATGCATCATATCATGAAAGATGGTGGTCATTGCTCTTTGATAGGTCGCCCTTGCATTCTTTAGACCAAAAGGCATTACATTCCAACAGTATGTTCCCCATGGACATGTGAAGGTAGTTTTATGTTGATCCTCCAGAGTGATCTTTGTCTGGTTGTACCCTGAAAAGCCATCCATGAGAGAAATCATGGCATGTCCTACTGTTAGGTCCAAGATCATGTCAATGTTTGGTAGGGGGAAGTCGTCTTTAGGACATGCCTTGTTTAGATCTCTAAAGTTAGTACAGATACATATGCCCCCATTTGGTTTACTAACAAGTACAATGTTGGAGATCCAATTTGCATAATTAATTGGTCTAATAAAACCAACATCCAGGAGTTTCTTAAGTTCTGCTTTGACTAGTACCGCAATCTAGGGGTGCATCTTGCGAAGCTTCTGTTTGATAGCCTTAGCTCCTTCTACTATAGTGAGGTGATGCATGACTAAATCAAGATCAAGACCAGGCATGTCTACATATGACCATGCGAAGTTGATCTGACGCTTCTGGAAGAATTTGACAAACTTAGGTTGTTCCTCTGAAGTTAAAAGAGATGCCAGATGTATGTGGTGAGGAGTTTTAGGGGTCCCTATGTTGAATTGTTTTGTTTCCTCAATAAGGATTGTTGATCATTCCTGATTTGCATTAGAAAGGAGAATGTCAAACCTTTCATTTGTAAGCGCCTCAGAGAGGTTTTCACCATTAGATACGCTCTTTCTATTTACTTTTTTGGGATCAAATAGTGCCACAATGTGGTTTTCACTAGAAGATCCATGTTCTATTGTAATATTTTTGTAGCTGAAAGGTTTGGCATCCACCCCAAAGTATGTTGCGCTATTAAGTTCAATGGCGAATCCAACTTTGTGATCCCCGCTTGGTATGTTATCCCATAGTTCCAAAAATTCAATAATCGCCTCATCATTTTGGAAATGGTCAAGGCATGGGGGATTAGATTGGTTCCATTCGATGATTTCAGGATGGATAATGGGCATTACCTCATCGATCAGGTTAAATTCATAAGATGTGTCAGTGAGGGTCAAGATGTTATGGTGAAGGTCGTTGATGGTACTCTCCCTATTAGAATTGGACGTAGGATGTGACGTAGGGTATGTGGAAGATGTTTCCAGTTCAGGAAACCAAGAGGTTTTAATCTGTGCTTCTCCGTAAACAAGGATTTCTTTATGAGGTGGAGGTGGTGACACGTCTTCCTCATCTGAAGTATTGAGATGTACTGAATCAAATTCCCACTCATTTGAGTCAGTCTTTGAGTTGCTTTCCAGTATTCAATTACTATATCATACCGGGATATCCTTTGAGTTAAATATCGTAGGTGTGATCGGTTGATGTACCTTTGGAGATGGAATGGTTGGTGCTACAGGAAGGATTATTGGGATCAATGAATTCGATACTGGGAGTATCGGTATTGTTGAATCTGCTGCTTCTGATGGAATTGTCGGTGTTGTCAATACTATTGGGGGTTCTGATACTGGTAATGGTGCTATTGATGCAGTTGTTGCTACTAATGGGGTTGCAGGTTTGATTGGTGGGATGATCAGTGTTGTCGATGGTATTGCTGGGATTCTCAGTCGCATTGGGGCAATTGGTGCGGTTTTTGGTGCCACTGATATAATCAAGGGTGGCCTCTTTAGATTATTAGGCTGATATAGAGGTTTGTTGGGTTTCCCTTTGAATTTCAGCTTAGGAAGAATCTCCTTTTGAAATCCTAATCTAGTGTTATCTTTAGGCTTTAATTCCGACTGCAGTGGCTCATGTCGTCCTTGCTTGCAAGGTCCCAAAACACTCTGACCATCATAGCCCATTCTTTGCATAATGAGAAGGCCTTTTCCATATTGATCTATGGGAAGCTTAGCTTGTGGGATTTCTGTGGTGATAGGATCTTTATAGATCCATTCTGCTAAGTCCTCATCTCGGGTCTCTTCTTCTTGACTCTTTCCAAGGATAAAAGGTGCCAAAGTGCATGATGGCTTAACCAGTGGTGTTAGGTCCCAGAGACAACTGAGAGGGGGGGGTGAATCAGTTGTCTAATAAATTCAAACCAAAATTAACTTAACCAAAACTTAATGCTTAATACCGGGATACCAAACTTTATGCTGGTAGACAGTTTTATCAGTTAAGTGCAGTACCGGTAAAGATTAATGCATGAAACAGAAAGACAATAACATCCACAACACATAACACCAATATTTGTACGTGGAAACCCTGTAAGGGAAAAAACCATGGTGGGAAGCCTTACCCACAATCAGATGATAGTACTGCAAATAGTATGTGTGTACAATATGGAGTCTGCATATGCAGAAAGGTCAACTGCCTAGAGCTCACTGCTCAATCACAAAATGGGAGTCACACTGACTACAATTGGATGGTTAAATCCAATGATAATGTATTGCTCAAAATAACATCTTCATATGCTGGATTCAGTACCGGTTTAGCTCTGATTTGCCTTCTTCAAACCTTGCTTCAATCTTGAATGATGTCTACATGTATAGCTCTGCTTATATTCGCATATACCTTATTACAATCCTTTTTCCCTATCCATATCAATCTCACAAATGAGATCTTACATTTATACCATAACCTAAAACCAATTGAGTAGGTCAGCTAACTAAATATATTACAATAAAATCAATTACAAATGAATCAATAACCGATGCATCATGTCCGCTCAATGCATTTACAATAATAACAAATCATCTTCATGATGTGTCGTGCTGATCTGGAATAGATATGCTTTCCGGTGTATAACCTGGACTTATTTGCCGGTAACAACAAATATGCAAACCTGAATAAACCAATAAACAAATCACCATAACAAAGCATCCAAACAATGTCTTCGACATAACCAAGTAGTCTCCAAATCATTCCAAGTGCTGGTGAACAATATAACCTGCTGGTGAACCAAATACCGGTGACTATGCATAAGTCACTGACTTGTCGGTGAACATAACAAGAATCTCCAAGTGTTGAAGTGTTGACAAGTGTTGACATCAATGAAAAAACCATATCAACATATCCAAAATACCAACAAGTGATGTTTGAAGTAACCTTTGAGGTTTACCATGAGTTCTAGGAGAAGTGGGTAGTTGCCCAACACAAAAGAGTTGGCTTAGATTGTACTCCCCAGGACCTTCCTCTACCATTTTCATTTTTAGCTTTTCTTGCTTGGGTATAGTGGTATTTTAATTGGAAAGAGAGGCTGGACTTACATATGATGTGGATGGGATAGCTTCTCTGTTGTTGGGAATGGTAATCTCTGGTTGATGGTTGATATTGTTACAATATACAAATGGATTTGCATCGCCTAGGATCATAATTTCTACACCATTATGAGGGAGCTTGATGCACTGGTGGAAGGTGAATGGAATGGCTTGCATGGCATGTGTCCAAGATCTTCCTAACAACAAATTATATGGTGGAGGAAGGTCCAGAACTTGACATATGATGTGTTTCACCACTGGGCCCACTCAGATTGGTAACACAATTGCTCCTTTGGATGAATGCTCTGCATCATCATAGGCTTTTATGGTTATGTTTTTGCAGGGATCCACTGATTCAACTACATATCCCAATGTTGTGACCAATTGTAATGTACAGATATTTAGGCCTACTCCATTGTCGATCAAGACTCACTTGATTCTGTGTTGGTTGATGAATCCTTCAATATGGAGTGAGGCGTTATGAGACTGTTGGAAGGATGTATTATCGCTTTCAGAGAAAGTGAGACATGGTGATGACCTCAGATTACCATCCATAGCTTGAAATTGTTTTGTATTTAGATTGGGAGGAACTGACACCTCTTGGAGAGATTGATCCAAGATTATTTTATGAGATGGGGATAGGTGCAAAAGCTCTAAGATGGATATAAGTGCAGACGTCTTATCTAACTGTTCCATGAGGTTATACTATTTTAAGATGGAGGTTGTGCTTTGTGGAGCTGTTTTAATGGTGATCTTGTTGCGACGCGTAACAACATTGCAGGTAGGGCTTGGATCTTTGATGGTAGTGGTTGCAATTTATTCATTGGCATCATATAGGTGATTCACAGTGTAATTATAGGCGGCTCGTGTATAATCATTGGTATATGTGTTTTGTCCTGAAGTGGAAGGACCCCTTTGATCTTGTGATGGAAGTGGATTCTTAAACATAAGATGATCATTATTTGTGGTTCTTGGGTCATGCCCTTCAATTTCAATCTCTCCTTGGTCAATAAGATCCTGAACAAGATCTTTCAATCTATGACAATTACTTGTTTTATGCCCTTTCCCTTGATGGAATTCACAATGTTCATTATCCCTCCACCATGAAGGTTTGACCTAAGGTTCGTAATTAGATGTCTTTGGTAAGGTCACTAGATTTGAAGAGACCAACTGACGTAACACTGTTTCAATAGGTTCCCCTAAGGGAGTGTATGTACGTTTTGGTTTATAATTTTGCTAGCATTGTCTCGGTTCCTCTTGTGGTACATTGCATCCTTCATTTGGGGGAGCGACTGTGTTATTCTTAGGAGGGGGTCTTTGCCCCACAAATAGGACTATAGGTTGTGCACTCTTGATAGTCCTTGCATCTACAACCCCATCATTGATGATTTTTTTGTTTTTATTCCAGAAGTTAGGTTTATCACTGTTGAATTGCGAGCAAGGGCTGTCTTTTGGTTCATTGTATATCTTGATAAGCCCCCTTTTTATGAGGTTCCGTTCACATTTTAAACCCCGGGTGATCATGTCATTAAAGGACTATGTGCCTTTCATGTCTAGATGGAATTCCATTTCTTCATTCAAGTTGGAAATAAATATTTCCACTAGTTCTCGTTCAGGTAATTGAAGAGAACGTTTGCTAGACATTTGTCGCCATCGTTGCAGGAAAGCTGAAAATAGCTCCCCTATTTTTTGCTTGGTGTTACACAAATTTGCCATGGTGACATCACATTCAATGTTATGTGAATAATGTGCAATGAACTTTTGGACCAGTTCTTCAAATGTCCTAATGCCGCCTGTTAGTCGGGAAAACCATTGTGTGGTTGTCCCTCCCAAACTCTGAGGAAAGAGGCGAATTAGATATGTGTCTTCATATGCCACTTCTAGGCAAGCTGAATGAAATTCCCTAACATCTCCTTTTCCCTGATACTTTTCAAACTTAGGTGTTTCAAACCCTCGTGGAAAAGGTGGCATATGTAGATTCCTGTCAAAGGGATAGGAAAAAATATCATTAAGTGAAAACTGGGTAGTTTTCACACCACTATGGAGTTGTTGGGCTAAATTCTTGACTTGTTACCTCAACATGTCAATGTCATTAGGAGGAGGAGGAGGTGGGGGATTTTCTTGATGAAGGTCCTATATGAAGTTATCTCAACCTCTTCCACCCTCATTACAACTATGGTGTTCCAATGCTTTCCTTAATTGTGTAGTATCAAAGTCAGAGGGTAGTTTGGCTCCCTCTTGGGCAAGTCTTAAAAAGTGAGCATCAACGTTGTTCTTGAGGATTTCGTCAAAAAGTTGATTGAAGAGGGGGTTGTGTTGTGCCCTTTCTATTGTTGCAAGAGTAGGAGTACTTGGATTTTCATAATTTGCGTTTCCTCCAAGGGCTTCTTGGAATTCATTGAGATATTCCTCCTCTTTCTCTTCTATCTCTTGTTGTCTAGACCGTGATCTAGTTTGAGCCATTTTGTTTACAAGTTGTTGTTGAAGTTTGGTGAAAATGATTATGAGTTGGTGATGGAATAAGAGATAAATTTTCATATGGATCTCTAGCACTAAAGGTTTGATGTTACCACAATCCTTCTATGAATTGCTTGTTGTGTGTGTTGACAATGTTTGATATGATAAAGTATAGCAAAGTCTGAGATGTGTTACAGACCAAGATACCTAGTAATGAGAGGATGCACTCATAGACTAGTTTTAACCTCTGTAGAAATGCCTCTTAGGATGAGTTTATCCTAGATGTAGAGACACTCTAAAAAGTGATGTGTTGTTTTGATTCAAGCAATTACTAAAAAGAACTTAGGACAAAGACCTCATTATGTTTCGAGAGTTGAAATGGATTTATGATGTATGAATGTGAGAATGGATGGAATCTTAACTTCAATAAAAACTTTGTGTTACAAATGGGACAAATTATTCCTCTTCTCTTTCGGGGGTTGGTGGTTCTTCTCGAGCTATGTTATATGTGATGAAAATGTCTGGAAAGAAGGCGGGATTGATTTTTCCTCCCTTGTTTTCATGATAACTCAAAGCTCTATATTGAGTAAAAGCTCTGTGGTTTAAAGACTCTTGATCAAACTTGTTGGTTTTTCCTTGAAGATATAGACGCATGTGACGTAAGAAGGTTCTATGTGAGACAAAGATTTGTCTATTGAGATAGAAAAATTTCCTTCTTTTGATGAAAGCCTTTGAGCTCAATGGTCTTTTCTTCAAATTGATATGTTGATGAAGATTCTTCCTTCTCAAAATGTGAAGGATGGTCATATAGTTTCATACTTTGTTTTTTATTTTTGCCAAATGTTGGTGTTGAAAATTTTCTGTTGGATGAATACTTATTTTTGAATTGGTTTTTGATTTTTCTTTGACAAGAAAACAAAGCAAGCACACAAACACAAGAATGTTGCCTCAAAAGTCACAAATAAGTGTGGGTCTAAATCAACCCAATCTTTGGACTTTATGACCCCTTTTCCAAATGTTTTTGAGTATGTTTTTCCAAAAATCCTGAAGTCGGCTCAGTTTATCACTGGTCTTGACACAAAACGAAGACACTTCAAACACACTTTATCCCTAAGGTCAAATGGCTAGTTGCGATAATTTCAGCCCACATCTTGATATTTCTTCAACTTTGGTACTACATACCTTATGAATCTTGTCGTGGCAGGTAATAATGTGATATACTAAGTCTTGTGTGAGCATAACAAATAGATGATTCCTATGGTGGGGAGTCACCACTTTTATCAAGCTACAAGTAGCCTTTCGAAAAGCTATGTTTCTACTCAAGGAAATATGTGTGGTGAGTATCTTGGGAGCAAAACCATCTATGCTCTTGCACTGAACTTCTCACAAATATCCTCAATCAATAGAATGGGTGGGCTTCTACATAAAAAGGTGTCTAGTAATTTTTGATGTTTTTGGACATAAGTTCATTCTGCAGTGACTCACTTAAGAGCCTTGTAACTTGTGGTGGGGCCCATTTGTCCTTTCTACAAGTTACACTGTAGGAACAACTATACCCAAGGCTGTAGCTTTCACTCACACCTGATTTCTATAGCGGCTTGAAGGATTTACAGCGCGAGGTCGTTCCCAAGAGTGATGTGTCTCTTGGCAAGCCTCTCTTAAAAAGATAAACTTTGAGTGTTACTAAAACTTTTCTCTTGTACCTAGGACCACGAAAGCCAAGGGAGAGGATAGTGTGTGTTAGAAGTAGGACCACTCGACAAATTTTGCACAAGTGTTCCAATCACAAAAAGCACTTGTTCTTTTTAACTGATTTTCATTGCAATGTGATCTAACTATTTGGAGATGTTGCTCCAACAATCATGGTGTTATTTTTAACTTCAAAGGCAAATTGTTTGGTAAACTAGGAATTTGAAATCCTGGTCAACTGAATTGAAAAACACGTGTTTGCTTGAAGTAAAATCATTTTGGGAACTTGAAGGCAAAATGGCTTGTTCTTTTTAGTTTGCCCAAAATGAAATGTTGATTGTGAATTTCCTTTAAGTTGATGCAAGAAATGAAAGTTGTGTTGTTGATTTTAAGCACCAAAATAAAATGAATCCTAACTTGCAAAAGTAAAAAATTGTTGGGTTTGAGTTTGTGGTTCTTTTTACCTTGGACAAATGAAATTCTTTTTAAGAGCCCAAATAAATGTGTGTTTCTTTTTAAGAACCCAAATTTGAAATGTGAAGTTAATTTTAAACCAAACTAAAAAGTGAATTCATTTTTAAAAACCAATTTTGAAAATAAAGTTAGTAAAAACAAATAAATCTACTTTTTAATCTACTTTAAACCTGCACAAAAGAGTTAGTAAAATCCGCCTATTTTGTGGGCTTCTACAAGCCTAATTTTTTTTGTTTTTCGGTTGTAAGGTATTTATGTACAACTCTCTATTACAATAGCGCTACTTTGTGTGAAAATAGAAGCGCTATTTAACACAAAAGCGCTAAATAAGCAAAAAAGCACCAAAAGAAATGCTAAAGCACTACAAGAAGAGACAAAAGCGCTAAAAGAACTCTGTCAGACAGAATTAATTCTATCAAACAAAGAGCCAAAAGCGCTAAAAGAAGCTATAGTAGCACTATTTAAGGGTCAATAGCTCTAAAAGAAGGTCAATAGTGCCAAATGAGAGACAATAACGCTATTATTATGAACAATAGCGCTATTATTATGAATAATAACGCTATTATTATGAACAATAATGCTAAAGTGCCCAGTTTCGAAGGTGCTTAAGCGTGAATGAAAATGCTAAAGCGACTCTGTGTGTCAATTCAAATCATGAAAATTGTTAGTAGTTTAAAAATTGGTTGCTTTGGATTCATGTTGGGTTCACCAAATGATGCTCTGCAAAAAGGATTAGAAAATCTGGTTTGATGGCAACACACACACAAGATCACAAGAAGCAAAACGTTAGTGTTAGCAACCAAAGATTATTCTAAACAGGCATATCAAGAGAGATATTGAGCATAAAATAAAAAAGCATACAAACATAGAATAAATAAACTATGCTCCTCCAAATGCTAACCAAGATGCTCATAGTTGCTCCTCCCATGTTCCTCTCCTCTCGAAGTTCCACATGAGTGTAGCTCTCAGCTTTTAGCACTAGCCATGGATGCCATATAGAGATTCAAGATGGTTGAATATGATAAACAAAATCTATGCAAGTGTAGATAGTGATGCTATGAAAAAGCTCTATGCTAATACCAGTATAACAACAATACTCTAATGCTTCCTTCTTTGCTTGAGGAGAAGGGTTCTATTTATAGAAGAAATGGGGAAATGAAGGGTTAAGATTGAGCAATCTTAACAAGGGTTAGGATTGAAAGATATTCAATCCATGTGAGACTTTCAACCCAATCCCATGTTGACAAGTGTCACCATGAAGAGGCTTGAGAGGAGAGATAAGGAGCATTAAATGCTTGAGGGGACATGATGGTTACCTTGGGGGGTTGGGTTAGTGTTAGGTTAACATATATTCCTTTTATCCAAGAGATAAATGAATGTGCAAGGGTTAAATGGTTACCTTAGTCAAAGAAATAAATACTTTGAAGAGACCCATGAGTCAAAAGGATGGTTAAGTTAGAGGAAAGTCTCTAACCAAAGGTAAAAGGT
Organism: Cryptomeria japonica; assembly: GCF_030272615.1. Taxonomy (NCBI): domain Eukaryota; kingdom Viridiplantae; phylum Streptophyta; class Pinopsida; order Cupressales; family Cupressaceae; genus Cryptomeria; species Cryptomeria japonica. The sequence goes on along the minus strand of NC_081407.1, from coordinate 318,072,874 downwards.
GAGTTAACCATAAATGTTATGTAAGAGCCTTTAATGGTTTGGAAGACTTTAGAGGTTAACCATTTGAAGACATAAAGCCTTTAACGGTTATTGAAGACTTTGAAGGTTTTTGAGAAGTGACTTCCTTTTATTTAGGAATGTGACAATGATTAAGATAGGAATAGGCTAATTAGAAGGAGTTAGAAGAATCTAAAAGGGATTTAGGCATGCAAGTGGATTTTGTAGGAGAATGCAAGTGGGAGGAATTTTGGGATTTTCAATTAAAATAAAATCATTTATTTCAATTAAATGGTGTAATTTGCATTTGGATGGATATTTAAATAAATATTAATTTATTTAAATGTGAATGTGAATTTTGGATTTTATTTAAATAAATCTTAATTTATTTACATGAGAAAAAGGAAGATAAAGCATTAAATGCTTGAAGACTTTGAGGGAAAGCATTAAAGGCTTAAGAAGACTCTAGAAGGAATCCATTAAGTTTGAAGACTTTAAGGGAAACCATTAAAGGCTTAAGAAGACTCTAGAAGGAAGCCATTGAGTTTGAGGACTTTAAGGGAAACCATTAAAGTTTTTAGAAGACTCTAGAAATAAGTCATTAAGTTTGAAGACTTTAAGGGAAACCATTAAAGGTTTCAAGTGGGTGAGGATAAATAGGATTTTAAATAAATAATTTATTTATTTAAAATAGTTGTGCAACTTGCATTTGTAGGAAAATGCAAGTGGGTGGAGGATAAAGGTGTTTTAAATAAATGTTAATTTATTTAAATGTGAGGGATGAGATTTTGGGGGATTTAAAAAAATATAAATATTAATTTATTTAAATGTGAGAGAAGATTAAATTAAAAAAATATGATTTATTTATTTAATTAATGGCTTGAATTTGGTTAAGTGAATTAAATCAAATAAATTGAATAATTTATTTAATTAATAGGAGAAGAGGGTTGAGATGAATTAATTAAATATTTATTTAATTAATTATTGATTGATGGTTAAATAATCAAATAAATACTAAATATTCATTTAATTAAGTGGACAGATTTATGTGACTACAACTAGCATTAAAAGTCATTACAAAACTAATACAATTGAATCACAAAGATAACCATCAACATAGAACCAAGAGCCACTTAACAAGGACCAAGCCATAAGCTCATAATGCCAAAATGAAACAATAAAGAGAGCCCCAAGAGTGTCAAATACACAAAAATAGGGGAAATACATGAATCCAATAACATAGAATGATCCTCCACAATGAGGCACAACGTAACCTCTCGCTGGAGCTACAATTAACCATCCTCAACAGCAAGGAATCACTCAACTTGCAGGAGCAATATATCAAAACCTCAACGAACAAGCACAAAACCACTTGTTGGAGCCCAAATGGATTCACACATATCACAAATGAACAACACAATGCCCCAAAACCATCAAACATAACAAAACAAGCCTCTGGAATAAAGACCAAGCATAGATATCAACTGAGGGACTCAAAAACCAAGCCAAAAATATATTGACACTACTTTGGCGCTATTGAAGCCCATAGTAGCACTATTGTAACAAGGGAGCAACTCATAGAAAATGAAATACAAAGATATTCAAATTTGCCCAGATTCGGGCACGGGTCTTACAAGGGCATAAATACAACCAAGAAGATACTAAAAGCCAATAATAAATCAAAACAAAGCCTTTTTAAGGACAACAATATAACACAACCATGAATTCCAACTTATACTGACAATAACTTGCACATAAATGATTACAGTTGTATATGGTGAAAATGGATAACAATAATAACAATATTGAAAGGCTAAATGAATTCAACCACAAAACCATAGCCTAACAACAACAAAGATCCACCATAACATATGAAGATTACCTAAGACAATGCAAATCAAATGAAATCACAAAGATTATACCATCACATGTCTAATAGGGTTTGGATCTCCATTCTTCCTATCTCCATTGATCTTGCTTGATATATTTGCTCTCAGATTTTATATGCACAAGAGCTCAACAAAGAGCGGAATGTGGTTGCAAGTAGGATCGTAGTGTAGTCAAGTGCATAAAAGATGATTAGAATGCATAGAACGATCAGGGTTTGATAATGAAGGAAGCATCTCCTTATATAGAAAACACTATATGAAATGGAGGGATAAGATTGAGAGGTGTAAAAGGAGGTCGGCTATGATTAGAGGGTCGGTAAAAGAAATAATAAAATAATGAAAGGGTAGGTAGTGTATGAATTAAGAGATGAATGACATGTGTCATGGGTAGAAAAGGTTAATGAATTAATTAAATAAATAAAGATTTATTTAATTAATAGAAGAAGTGAGATAATTAAATAAATAAGATATTTATTTAATTTAAGAAAAGGATAATTTAAATAAATAAATGTATTTGTTTAAATGAGAAATAAGGCTAGAAGAGGATAAATGAATTAATTAAATAAATAAAGATTTATTTAATTAATAGAAGAATTAAGCTTAGATAATTAAATAAATAAAATATTTATTTAATTAGATTGGATAATTTTGGGTGTCTACATTTTGCCCCTCTTTGAGACAATGCGGCTTGTCGCGTTGTTTCAAAGAAGATAATATGAACTGATACAAAGTTGCCCCAAGATGGGAATGATATGCCCTCTCGAGAGATTGGATGAAAATGTCTGAAAAGATTGCAAACAATCTCTCGATAAGAAAGAAAGGCTAGAAAAGAATGATCGGATAAAGTGACAGAGTCACGAGATAAAGAAGACTGACTCGGGAAACGAAGGCGAGGGCTAGGGTAGGCTATAAGATAGACCACGGGGGGAAAATTACATCCTCATTGTCATCTACACATCCATGAGAGCAGATTGCAAAGCGAAAATAGAGCAGCAGTAGTCAACAGCGATGGCTTTCGTTCACAGATTCGACCGCGTTCGCCGATTTCAGAGGCCAGCAGAGGCAGGAGAGTCAGTAAGTACCACCAAACCTCCTCATTCTTCGATGCGTTTAATTTTGTCATTAATGCATGCTAGATAGAGCAATAAATGCGCTTAGACTAGGGTCCAAAAAGTGTCCAAAAACATCCAGGCACGTCTGCGCTCGCGAGGCACGTCTGTGTTTGTGCCAGGCGCATCTGTGTTTGAACCCGCGTCTATGTCAAATGCGGCCGCGTTTGTGATGGTCAGTCGCGTCTGTGCCAAGAAGTCACATCTGTGTCTCCTAGGCGCGTCTGTGTTTTTCAGGCGTGTCTGTGCAGTCTGTAAGCGCATTTATGTCAAGTAAGCGCGTTTGTGTTTTAAAAAGTGTGAAGTTGCATCTTCTAGGTCAAATCGACAGTTCTGTGATGAACAGATGCTGTCGATTGGATAAGCTACTGAGAGGATACACTCAAGCAGGTCCTCTAGGAAGACTAGTATAGATCAAGGCACTTTGTGATGAATAGTGAGTACCAAGATATAGTACTTTGTGATGAACAGGGAGTACTAAGAAATGAGCAGCACTTTGTGATGAATAGGGAGTGCAAATGTGAGTAACACTTTGTGATGAACAGTGAGTGTCACGAGGATAGATAGCAACACTTTGTGATGAACAGTGAGTGTCACTAGGATAGAATGCCATATGCATTTAGATAAAAAGTAGCATTTTGTGATAAACAGGGAATGCCACTATGACTGACATGAGTGATTTGCTTGACTGCAGGAGTATTTGCCGATGCTGGAGTCATGGGAGAGATTCCCATCGACGCAAAGGTTGCGACCTGAGCTGACCTTCGAGGACCAAGCAGCTATTGAGGAGATGGGATTGAGACATGTTTTGTATGTGCTTGAGTTTCGAGTGAACATGGGACTGTTGACTGCGCTGGCGGAGAGATGGCACTCTGAGACCTGTACTTTTCATTTGCCGATGGGTGAGATGACAGTCACCCTTGAGGATGTATATAGGATACTGAGGATACCGATCGATGGGGAGCTGATCCCATACGATCAAGATGGAGACAGGGAGGCCCTGAGACGAGTATTCCAGGACCCAGGACTAGAGATGAGGGCAGGACACGTGGCGTGGGACACCATGACAGCCACAGGACTAGCGCTGCCAGCAGTGGTAGGAGGAGCGATCAGTGGGTTCCTATGTCCAGATAGGGTGACACGGGGGTTGGTTGTGGGTTGGGGATGAGCACTGGAGACACTAGTGACGCATCACACCAGATATGCTTGGGGACCATGTGTGCTGGCACACCTCTATTATGAGCTGCATCAATTCGTGTACCACAGATCAGTGGGATTGGGCTGCGGGGTGACATTGTTGCAGGTATGGGCTTATGAGCATCTGCTAGTGACGAGGCCGATACACTTCAGAGGCAGGGGACATGGACGCAGTTTTGTGCACTTATATGATATGATCACGTCGCAGCCACGGATTGGCAGGTTGGAGCATTGGCGACGGGTGATAGATGATATTGATATGGTCATATGGAGGCCATACCTGGGATGCGAGTAGTGGGAGGATGATGCAGTTGAGCTTCCTCACACCTTCTAGAGTAGGTATCTGATTGGGCAGATGCCCTATGTGCTGGAGAGGCAGCTAGTGGACAGGGTTGGCCGATAGTTTGGCAGGATTCAGAGGATGCCACGGGGCTCAGGCATGTATGCACGAACTGTCAGAGATTAGGCACAGTTTGGGCCCTTGCTGTCATATGATCAGGCAGTTACATAGCTGGTAGAGATGATGCCCCTACCTTGGGACATGTGGCCAGAGATTGAGGATGCTGGGATGGATGTTGAGTACACAGCATACTGGGCAGAGCATCCATTCCCACGATTGACGGATCCGGGAGAGCCATTGGATGGAGATGGGGGTGGGGATGATGATGATGGAGGTGATGGGAGCAAAGGCCGATAGAGGAGGAGGGGAGCAGTTGGAGAGAGGAGGGTTGCACCTCGGAGGGAGGGTGGTGAGGAGAGGCAGGCTCGGGTGGTGAGGGGTCGTAGTGGATTGCCACTACAGGTGCCAGCAACATAGGGTCCCAGATAGGTATAGGTACAGGGACAGGGACAGATATAGGGACAGGTACCAGTACAGGTACAAGTACAGGGGCAGGCACCCGTATAGGGGGAGCCACAGGCAGAGGCAGAGGGCGCTGACGCAGAGGAGGATGAGCTAATAGAGCTGAGGGAGATCTGCCAGGGCCAAGTAGATGAGATCCAAGGGTTGGAGAGGGAGAGGGATCGGCTCAGGAGGAGGTTCAGAGATACTGAGTGGGAGCGTGATCAGGCTATTCAGTGTTATACAGAGGCTGAGACAATGCTGAGGGCAGGGAGACAGGCAATGGAGGACACAGGGGCAGGATATGCTTATGTCCTGCGAGCAGGGGAGGAGATTGCCTACTGGCGGGATCTCTATTATGGTGCAGTGCCAGTGGATTAGCGGGCGAGGAGCTTCCATAGACCATCGCATACAACAACAGCTACGGGAGGGAGCCAGAGGAGACAGGCATCGAGTGGTGGGGTTATGGGTCCTCCACCACCACCAGATAGAGGGGACAGGCGGGATGATCCTGGGGCGGGTCCTTCAGGGGCTTAGATTCCATCGAGGCCAGGCAGCTCCGAGGGAGGGAGTTCATCATAGCCGTAGAGGGCTCCCTATGTATCAGTTTTGTACCATTTTTGTATGATGATGTAGACACCTGTGGGTACTTTTGTAGCTATATGATTTTGACATCATTGTATCATGACACTTATGATTATATATATGAGATGATTCATCTTTGCGGAAGCTATATGCATGTGTACCTATGTGATGAGATGTTCTTATGTGATGTTTGTTTTATGCTATGGATGCCAATATTTATATGATGTAATGCAGTATTTTTCTTTTATGTTTTTATATGTGTATGTATGATGCAAATGTGAATGTATGTAATGCAGATGAATATGATAATGCAAATGTAAATTGTGCTAACAGGTGTTGTGTGTAGGATGTGATCTAATTGTGATATCTATATGTATGTATGAAATGCTTATATGTGGTAATGCAGGTGCAACTACATGAAATGCAAATGTTTTTGGTGTGTCATTATACTCAGTCATGTGATAGCAGGTTACGCGGACTCGAGAAGGATGATGGAAGTCAATCAAGAAAGGGGGATGGAAGACAGAAGATATGAAAGTGAAAGAGCTTCTTGTGCATTATCATCGTTGAGCTTTATTATGGCAAGTAGGTTATGACAATCGAGGCATATGTTCGACCTAGAAAGTCATTGTACCTGTTTGCATGGAGATAAGACAGTTACAAACAAGGAATGCCCCAGTTCATACTTGACTCTCAGCGTCCTCATATCCTTGGATAAGTCATAGAATTACTAAGAGACAATCCACATACAACAAATACAAATAGGTGACGATACCCCATCCTCGCCTTTCTAGTCAAAGACATCCTGGAGATAGAATCTCTAGTCAGAGACATCCCGGAAAAGATAAAAGACATGTCACCAAAAGATAAAATCAAAAGAAAACCAAGACTCGACACCAACCTCCAATGTAGTCCTCAAGTTTAGTGTCTCTTGTCACTTGTATAAGTCTTATTTGATTGTGATCACAATGTTTACTTTCACAGAAATGATAGATAGCACTGAACCATATGTTGTCTGAGTCTATTGAAAGATTTGATTTGTTGAAGCCCATTGTTGTTGTTGTGTCTCATCTAAAACTGACTGAATCCATGAAATTGATACTTTATTGTGGAGAAGACAGAACTTTATTGCAGATTGGCGATGCAAATGTTGCTTTATTGCGGATTGTGCACGGATAGACTAAAGGAAGCTGGAAGAAACTGTACTCCTCGAAACATGTGATGTTCTTAGTTCCACACCCATCACTAGATGTAGGATTTGCCTTAGCCACAGATAGGAGCTGATTTATTATGGATAGAAAGGGAGGTGAAAAGGGAAGTTTATTGTGAATGGCTAACCAATCTTGAGTAGATCAATAACAAGCCATGATGGGAATGGGTAAGTTTATTATGGATGAATAGGTTGTGAGTGTGTGCAAAGTGAAGTGATGAAAGAGAATCCTATAGGAGGGAGGAGCAATGTCTCTACACATGGCGTTGGTGACCCAGTTTTCACCATGGTACTTGCCCAAGGCACCACCGAAGTGGTTTTCACCGTTGGACAAAATTATTTCTCTTTACTTTTTTCAATTTTTCAATGTTTTTTGTGTCACAAGGCGCCTGTTTGCTAGGTTTTCACCAAGTAACGATTTTTTTTGTTTTATGATTTTTTTTTTTGTATTTTTTGAAATTTTTGATTTTTTTGTATTTTTTGAATTAGGATATTCCAAAGAGCTATGTGTAGAACCTGCGAAGGTGCATGTTGTTGATAGGATCCTCCAAAGGTTCACCTTCTGTAGTTGAGAGCTGATATGCCCCAGATCCATATGCTGCTATAATGATGTAAGGACCAAGCCAGTTTGGTTCGAACTTGCCCTTCTTCTCTCTGTCTTGTTGATTTTTAGGATTTTCTCTGAGAACTAAGTCTCCTACCTCAAATGTGCGAGGCTTGACTTTATTATTGTAACGGCATTGTTCCTTGACTGAATGATGTGTAGCTCGAGTGACTGTCTTCCTTGATGAAGGAACTGCGATAGAATTACTTGTGTGTGGACTACACAGGCCCATATGCATGTCACCTGAAGAAGTTTGGGCATCCTTGATAACAAAGTCCCTTGAGGAAGCTCCATTAAAGGTCCATGATGTATCGCCAGAAGGGAAAGGATGTGCGAAACAAGTGGATGAGTTATGAAGGCTTATGATTGTGAAAAGAAGTGAAAGTATCATGACATGATGGAGACTTACGATCAACAAGTATGCTTTTTGACTTAAAATTTTAGAAATTTTGCCCCTAGTTATTTTGATATTAGGGGAGATCAACTCTTGTTCGTTTTGCTTCATAGGATTTTTATCCTTGGCTTTGATTTTTGTGGAGTCCAGTAGCTTTTGATTTTGATTTGGACTAAAGGACTTTTCTTTATTATTGACTTTTAGATTTTTCTTTTCAAAGCTTGATTTCTGATCCCCAATAAGTAAGGGCTTTTGTAATTCTTGTTGATCCAAGTCTGGAAGTGGAGTGAAAATGGAATGAGTGGATGAAATGGTAAGGCTATGTGAGTTCTCAAGAGGGCTGGCGATATGCTCAATAGATTCTTTGCTGGAACCACTCTTAGGACTATTGATATCAAGAGTTGCTTGCACCACTAGAGGAGATTTGCATTCGAACTTAGTAGCGACAACACTAGGTGGTTCACACCCAATTCCTTGGCATTGCAATTTTTTTGTAGGTTTTTCTTGTTGACTAAATACCTTAGGAGATAGTGGGAGTTGATCAACATGAAAGATATATTCACCACATCCCATGTCTTTAAACTTGAACTTTTCTTTGAGCTCTGCTTGTTTTGATGTAGAAGCTTTCAAGGATTCTGGATCCACATATGCTGAAGATGGAACAACTTCTTGATTGAATGGTATTGTTATTTCTGATCTAGGTTGCAGATTGTTGCAATATATGAATGGATTTGGATCTGCTTTGACGGTCACTTCAACTCCATTGTGTGGAAACTTGATACATCGATGATATGTAGAAGGGATTGCGCTCATCTCATGAATCCATGGACGTCCTAGCAATATGTTGTATGTGAGATCCAGGTCTAGGACTTGACAAACCACATCTTTTGTAACTGGCCCAACTCTGAGAGGTAAAATGACTGTGCCCTTGGATGAACGCTCTTCATCATCATATGCTTTGATAGTAATTTTGTTTGTAGAATTCACAGCTTTGTTGGAATATCCCAATTGTTTAATAGTGCTCAATGTACAAATGTTTAGACCTGCTCATCCATCTATCAGGACTCGTTTGATTCTATGTTTGTGTATGAAGGCTTCAATGTGTAATGGTGCATTATGTAGCTGACTTATGGAGGCGTCATCGACTTCTGTGAATGTAAGGGAGTGTGGAATGGAAAGGTATCCCACCATGGCTTGAAATTGGTCCACATTCAGATCAGTAGGAACAACAGTTTCTCTCAAGATTTTGTCAAGAATGGATTTATGTGCGGGGGATATGCGTAGGAGCTCAAGAATGGAGATGAGCGCGGGTGTCTTCCCTAATTGTTCTACAAGGTCATACTCAGGTTTGGTTGATGACGAAGCGGTGTTCTTGGCTGGAGCACCTTGCAAAGTGATTTTACCTTGACGGGTTGTAACATGACATTTAGAGGTAGGTTCGAAAGAAGATCCAACACCTTTTAAGACAATCTTGGGTCTCTGGGTAGAATTCTCAGGGTTTTTGTCCTTGATGATAATGGTAGAGATGTAATTGTCCATCGAGATGTGATTGATAGTTGAATCATAGTTATAAGATGCTCTTGTATAGTTGGTTTGGTCATCTGTGGCTTTAGCTTTTCCCTTGTCATGCTTTGGGAATGGTTCCTTAAACATCTCATGTTCTTGATTGGATGAGTGTCCCTCAATCTCAATGTCACCTCTATCAATGAGATCTTGTATGATGTTCTTCAGTCGATGACAATTTCCTGTCTTATGACCCTTGCTCTTATGAAATTCACAATACTCATCATCATTCCACCAATTTGGTTTAACCTTTGGTTCATATGGAGGAAAATCTGGAACTGTGATTACCTTGTTTGCCACAAGCTTCTTGAAAACTAACTCAAGTGGTTCTCCTAATGGGGTGTACTTCCTTCGTGATCTGGAAGTTGTTTGAGTATTCACTTGATTGCTTGTAGAACTTGATCTCGAAAAGATGAATTTGGGTCGCACTGTGTTGGCATCAACAACACCATCATTGGCTGTGTTCTTGTTTTTATTCCAAAATCTTGGCTTGTCTTTTCCTTTAAAGTCATCTTTGTTTTCCTTGAATATCTTAATGACTCCTTGTTCAATTAGGACCTTTTCTGTTGTTAAGCCTTTTTCAATGACATCCTTGAAGGTGGACAAACAAGCTTTCCTTAGATCATAGCCAATGTCTTTGTTAACATTTTGGGTGAACATTTCTACCATTTGTTTTTGTGGAATTTCACAAGAGCATCTGCTGGCTAGATTTCTCCATCTTTGTAAGAATGATGCAAAAGACTCTCCCTCTTTTTGCTTGGTGTTGCACAAAGTAGTGACTGATATGTCTGTCTCTATGTTGTAGGAGAAATGTTGGATAAATGCCTCTGCTAGATCACCCCATGACTTAATACTAGGTGGAAGTTGGGAGAACCATTCCATAGCTTGATCACCTAAGCTTTGTGGGAATAATCTCATCAAATATGTTTCTTCTGCTGCTATCTCAATGCAAGCTGTAAAAAACTGTCTTATGTGTGCCTTAGGATCCCCTTTTCCTCTATACTTATCAAACTTAGGTGTCACAAAGTGTGTAGGAAAAGGAGGCACTAGAATGCTCTTGTCAAATGGATAAGGACATATGTCTCTCATTGTGTATGTTGGCTTTGGTGTATTTATGTCCTCCATTTTCTTTTGTAAGTCCCTGATTTGTTGCTCCAAATTGCTCTTAGGTGGAGATCGACTTCTTGGACCATACCCTATGCTTGAGGTACCCATTGGAGGGGGAGCATGTTGCATATATGGATGATATTGATCATACACATGTTCATATGGAGGAGGTCTATAGTGACGTTGCATATATGGACCACTTGGTATAGATTCATGTTGAGGAACACCATATCTATTTTGTGCATGTATACCATACTCTACAGGCATGTCATGTTCTAATGTATTGCCCCCAAATTTGACGCGGGGTTTCCTTGTGTCCAAATTTTGAGCATGCCTTTGAATATCCAATTGCTTTGGTGGTTGATCCTTAGCATTGCTATGTGATTGAGCATATTTCTCTCCATAAGGCTTCCATAATGGTCTGCGAAGGTGAGTATCATATGTTTGACCATGTGTATGTGGGACCTCTGGTTTTTGAAGCAAAGCTGATGGTGATTCAGGTACCATATGTGGTCCTCTATTTCCTCCACTATTAGGTCTCCTTTGATCCATGTTGGAGTGAGGATGTTGCAAAGGTCGATTTTCCATTATTTGAGACATGTCAAAATCATGAGGTATCTTGGCTCCACTTTGTGCCATCATTTGTAAAAAGTATTGTCTATCCCTCCTCATTATTTCCTCAACCAATCGATTGAAACGAGGATCCATAATGGATTCTTCCACATCTGCTGAATGTACTGAAAAGTTGTCCATATCATCATTGTGTGTATCATTGTTGTTTGTAGTGTCCATGTTCTCAACATTTGGAATGTTTCTATAGGCATCCATGTCAGGTAATGTAGTATGATCAGAATTGAAAAAGATATCATTTTCATACTCATAAGAACTCATGTTTGCGGACTCTTGAGCTTCTTTAGTTTCTCTCCTATATTTTTGAAGACGGGTTTCAACCATGAACTAGGTATTGACCGAGATGTGTGAGACTAGATGAAAATGGAAAGAGTATGGAAGACCAAGAGTTGGATGGAATGTAAATGAATCTAAGGTGTATTTGCAATGTCCAAAGTGTAAGACCAAGTATGTATGTAGTAGAGTAGGTGTGACTTCCAAAGAGAGGATAGTTTCTCTTGATGAGGTAAGTTGACCTTGACTCTAAGTAAGACCAAATGAGACCCAAAGGTAAGAAACCTTGATGAGGGACCACTTAGCAAAGTGTTGTTGTATGTAGTGTGTTTGACAAAATATGATGAGGACAAGCAAGTGACCTTTTGAATCAAGTTTAGACAAATGTGAATGTAAAGTGGGATGTGAAGCAATGATGGATTTTGTGAGACCCAAAGATAGGTTGAATGCTAAATAAAACCCTGGAGAAATGACCTAGGAAGCTCAAGAATTCTGAAACTGACTATGTTTGTTTGCTGGACTGTAATAGTTTTTCAATTCTGGACACAGACGTGGTTTCCTGACGCAGACGCGGCTCTGCGTTTCTGAGTTTTTTTTTGCAAAGTGTAATGTTGATTCTGTGAACATAGACGCGATTATGCCCTTCACAGATGCAGCTATAAAACACAGATGCTATTATGTCCGACACAGACGCGTTTCTGTAAAATTTGTGCTATTTTTTCCAATCTGTGAGGTCATTTTGTTGTGACCAAATCTGACTGTTTGACTGTTTTTTCGTGACAAGAGGACATAATGTTGATTAGGACTCAATGTTTGCAAGTGTCTAGACTCAAAATGACTCCAAGAAAAGTGTGTTGTTTGATGTAAAAATGTTTTGCATATACTTGAAGACACAAAAGACACAATGTTTTGCTGTTTGGTCTTGAATGTTTTGAATGTTTAAAATAAGTCAAGCACAATTCTTATGGCTAGCCAAGACAATAGTTGTTGATCCCACATGAGGTTTTACCCTCGAGGCTACGCTATTTAGAGCGGATACTTAGATGCTTGACCTCACTGGCTCCACCCTCGGCACTCACTTCTCGGGTCAGCCAAGCATCAGTCCCCACGAAAACTCCCCGTGGCAAACTTTGTATCTCTACTAAGAACCGTATGTGTGTGGGCCACTACCAGAGGTCCGACCTCCTGCCCCAACAACTAGAAGGATTTGGGCTTCTAAAACAAAAAGGTGCTAGTAAGGGCATCCGCTCGTGTGGCCATACATGTGGCACTTTCAGCTCTGTAAATACAGAAGGCTCCCAGCCGGTAGGGGTTACACCCTACAATTGATCAAATAAATTTGATCAAACGGGTTTATGGGGAGACATAGTGTCAGTATGAACTAATCAACACACGTTATTCATAGTTTTCACCATGAATACATTTGTTTATAGTGGTTCAGAAGAGGTGGGTTTTCCTCGCTACCACTTGGGTCGTTCTCTTCTCACTAGTAGTCCTAATGACCACACAGGAAGACAGGCCCTCTAAAGATTAAACAAAAAGAGCCTATTGCTCAAGACACAAAAGACAATGATTCAATTTTAGTGCACCAATTGAAGTGTTTGCTAGTCTATAAAAACAAGGCACACAATAAAAATCCAAAAACCCTTGCCAAGGATCTGCAACAAAGAGTTGTTAGTAGTTTGGATTGTTTCAAATGATCACCCCTTCCTGCAAGCACACAAGTTAGGTAAATTTTAAACCCAAAAGACTTTGTGAAAATAGGGGCCTTCAACCAAACGATTTAACTTTCAAGACAAGCTGCACCAATTTTGTTAGCTAGATCTAAAAAATGTTAGCTCAAAAATAAACCAGATCTGAAACCCTAAATGCAAAATCCGAAAAATGAATTAAAAAAAAAACCCAAAATTTGAAACTGCTGAACACAGATGCGATTACCCTCAACACAGACATGACTACAGAACGTAGACGCGTCTTCTGGACACAGACGCGGCTAAAAACAGTACAGACGCGACTTTATAACACAGACACGCTTTCCTGGAACTTGCAAAATAAAATATTGCCAATAACACAGACGCGACTCCAGATGTCGCAAACGCGCCAGAAAATCAAAAACGCGATCTGAAAGTACGCAGATGCGAAAATATCAAAATGCTGCCGAAAACATCGGATCTGCAACTTCAGAATACAAAATCTGCAACAAGGAAGTTAAATGCAAAAGGGACAAGAGTCCCACTGGGCGTGCCAAAATGTATATGGTGAAAATGGATAACAATAATAACAATATTGAAAGGCTAAATGAATTCAACCACAAAACCCTAGCCTAACAACAACAAAGATCCACCATAGCATATGAAGATTACCTAAGACAATGCAAATCAAATGAAATCACAAAGATTATACCATCACATGTCTAATAGGGTTTGGATCTCCATTCTTCCTATCTCCATTGATCTTGCTTGATATATTTGCTCTCAGATTTTATATGCACAAGAGCTCAACAAAGAATGGAATGTGGTTGCAAGTATGATCGTAGTGTAGTCAAGTGCATAAAAGATGATTAGAATGCATAGAATGATTAGGGTTTGATAATGAAGGAAGCATCTCCTTATATAGAAAACACTATATGAAATGGAGGGATAAGATTGAGAGGTGTAAAAGGAGGTCGACTATGATTAGAGGGTAGGTAAAAGAAATAATAAAATAATGAAAGGGTAGGTAGTGTATGAATTAAGAGATGAATGACACGTGTCATGGGTAGAAAAGGTTAATGAATTAATTAAATAAATAAAGATTTATTTAATTAATAGAAGAAGTGAGATAATTAAATAAATAAGATATTTATTTAATTTAAGAAAAGGATAATTTAAATAAATAAATGTATTTATTTAAATGAGAAATAAGGCTAGAAGAGGATAAATGAATTAATTAAATAAATAAAGATTTATTTAATTAATAGAAGAATTAAGCTTAGATAATTAAATAAATAAAATATTTATTTAATTAGACTGGACAATTTTGGGTGTCTACAACAGTCATAGCCACTCCAGATCTAATCAAACCAAATGGACACAAGACAGGGTATACATCAACAAATAAACCTCACAAAACTAGTAATTACCACAATGCATTCACAGGAAAATTTATAATCAACATATTAACATACACATGCCATTTTTCGGCAATACAACACACATATTCATAAAATCATATATAAATATTTTCCCACAGTATTACTCCAATTATTGATAATAGAATAATCATTCATTCCCAAATCTCCCCAAACAATCTTTTAACAATCACGAAGAAAACAAGTCTTTTCAAAAATTAAAATGCAAGAATGGAAAAAGCTCTCCAACTTGGAAGTAGGGTGATGGTAATGCATTCGTAAAAGAGAAAAAATCTAAACCAACAAGCTTTCCAAAGTTCAACCCAACCAAGCAATTCTCCCTCCATGCAATTTTAAAATCCAAAAGTCACAGAAAGATATCTAGAAGCACACCCACAAAAATGCTCACAAAGTCAATAAATAGAATCTCATTCAAAACTATAGAAGAATATCCGCCAATCAAAATATTCCAATAAAATATATTCTATACCAACCCCCCACTAAAAGTTGAGGAAAGAATATAAAATAATATTATTTACTTACCCTCAAAACTCAACCAATAAAATAATAGGGTAGGTATAAACATAATATTTAATTACTCAATTAGTAACAAGAGAATGTAATAACAACAATATAATAAACAATAATAATAAATTAAATCCCAATAAAATAAATCAAAGGCAATAAAATCAAATGCTCCAATTAAATATAAAACCACAAATAATATAAGTAAATAAATAAATAATTAAATAATATTATCCTCACAATCACAACTCCCAAGAGGGCCAACTATAACAAGGGGTAGGTACATAAATAATAACAAATAAATAAAACAACAATGCAAATAAATAAATAATCCAATAATAAATAAATAAATAAATAAATAATCAATAAAGAAGATAAATAAGTGTACAGATGACTAATACCTATGCATATACTCTTAGCTCTGCGAAAATGCAACAAATAATTCGTGAGAATTTCTCTTCACAGTTTTTGTTGCAGAAAGCGCCAGACCTGGCTCAACAGAAGTGGTTTTTCGAGTGAACCAAATATGCGCTCAGGGTTTGCAATCTGGGGATCAGGGCTCCCCTGCCTCAGGAGCAGTCGGATTGGCAAGTGGTGAAACCTAGGAGGTCACGTAGGGCAGCTATGAAAAATTCTCTGAGGGTTGTGAATTGCAATGATCGATGCCATGGAAATACTAAGTCGACCACCTCCAAGAGGTTTTATTAGTTGCAAAATCTTGAGGAAGGTTAGCTCTCACTCAAATAATGTTAGAAGAAGAAGTATTAATAATCACATAAGACCGATGGATATCCAACCTAGGGCTTTTGAGGGCAAGGGCAAGATAGTTGTGATGCCCCCTAAACCCTCAGAGGCCAAGCCAGTTATAAATAGGAACCCTAATTCAGATGTGGCAAATATTTTAGAAATTAATGATAACTTGGTATAGAGGAATCAATAGTCCTGTAAAGATTTCGGGGTTTTCGCCAGATGGAAGGGACTCGGAATTCCGCCAGAGGTTATTGCAGACTGGTTTATGTCTTCCTTCACATGGATAGTAAGTATAGCTATCTTGACTAAAGGCTTTTTGTATATTGATTGTGGAAATTCAAGACATAAGGAAGAATTCTTAACAGCTAAATCTCCAACTTTCAAAGGTTTTGATTTTAGTTTTTTAGATTGGCAGTCAGATTTTAACCCTAACAATTTGAAATCTTGTAAGATAGATAGACCAGTTTTAATCCCTAACTTACTAGTAGAACTTATGGACACCAAAATTATTAGGAAAATAGGTAATCACATGGGTAAATTTGTAGAGCTTAGTGATAAGAATAGGAAATACTCAAACTGTGTAATGATAATTAACATGGATATTAGTGTTAAAACTTTAAAACCTATTGAAATTAAATCAAGGATGTTGTCTTTCCTTATCTATCCAGAATTTTATAAAGGAGTTATGGACTTAGACCCTGCTCCCGCATTGACCCCATAATTCCCTTCTTCTCAATCTAGATCTAGCAAGATTCCTGGGGTAGACATTAGTTTCAATTTGGAGCAAGGAGGGTTTGTGATTAGGGAAGTTTCTTTGTTGCCTAGGCAATTGGAGGAGATAGAAGAGGGGGAATTTATAGCAAACCAGAGCAAGGATGATCGGCTGATCCCCTCCTCTCCTTGCCCCCTTGAGGAATCTCCATTGGAAAAGCCAGGTATCCCTGCTAATCTAGTGACACCCTATGTCAAGAAGGGGGATCCTTCTCCGGTGTTTATAGATGGGATGGGTAGGGAGATGGAATCTCTTCCTCT
This sequence comes from Cryptomeria japonica, assembly GCF_030272615.1. NCBI lineage: Eukaryota > Viridiplantae > Streptophyta > Pinopsida > Cupressales > Cupressaceae > Cryptomeria > Cryptomeria japonica. Next base: position 318,056,059 of record NC_081407.1, on the reverse strand, counting down.
TTCCTCGGATCAGGCTACAAGATTGGATGATCATAGAAAATTTAATGGGTCTTCCCATCCGAAGGAAGGGGAGAATATTGTGGAAAGGGTTGATCAAGAGAAGGATCTAGTCTGCAAAGAGGAAGAGGTTAACTACATTATTAATTATCTATGTGACTCAGTGACTGAGGAAATCATGGATAAATTATTGGATGAAATAATTGATAAGGACGAACTTGATCTTCAAAAAAATATGCTTCGAAAGGTAATTTTGGCCCTTTCCCCTCCCCTTGTGGTGTCTGACATGGAGGAACTTTTTTTAGACTTACATAATAAGGAAAATGAAACTTTAGGCATCAAACTCTGGGCAGATGATAAATCTACCTCGGATTGTGTCAAGTCCTTCAAAAAGAGAGGTAGAAAATCCTTATCGGAGCTAAGAGCCAATGATGGAACAACAGAAGGTGAGGTTAAACTCACAGACATGTTTCATCTAGGGAGGGGGAATGTCCTTCCCAAGGCACCATGAAACTGGTGTCATGTAATTTTAGGGCTTTAAATGCCCCTAACAAATAGAGGTTAGTCAAGCGTTGTCTATCCTCTTTCAGTCTAGATTTAGCTCTGTTATAGGAGACTAAATTAGGGAACGAAGATTTACTGTCCTTTGGAAAGCGATTAGGCTTTAGACAGATTATAGGGGCCCCAACCAATGGGGCCTCTGGAAGACTTTCTATAATTTGGGATCCACATAGTATCCTTTTTCATTAATGGAATCTCACAATAATTGGATGAGTGGGAGGGTAACTAGCCTGAAACACAATCTAGTTTTTGTCATTATTAACATGTATGGGCCTATCCTTAATGAGGATTAAAAAAGAGTATGGGAGGAAATTGAGAATTTCACAAACACCCTTAATCAGATATGTATCTTAGGTGGGGGCTTTAATGCAATTTTGCATCAGCATGAGAAGCAAGGAGGCTTAGGTATAAATGCTCGTGCTTCTTCTGACTTTGCAGATTGGATCCATCGTAGTGGTATGAGTGAGATTAATATGGTTAAGGGAGACTTTACCTAGAACAATTGTAGGTTAGGGTTTAGTAATATTACAGAGAAACTAGATAGATTCTTTGTTTTAGGAAGTCTCATCAACTTTCCCTATACCTTGGATGCCTCTATTCTACCTTTCTCAGGATTGGATCACTTTCCTATTCAACTTGTCATTTAGGGTGAGGTTGGTCCAAAACGATGCCTGTTTAAATTAGAGAGTATGTGGTTGAAAGATGATAACATCCTCGAGATTCTAAAGGAGTGGTGGAATGCGGCCAAGGTCTCAGGGTCTAGGATGTTTAATATTGTTAAGAAACTTAAGATTATTAAGGATAATCTCATTCATTGGAATAAAGAACACTTTGGAAATATTTTTGACAATAAAGCCCAAGTGGAATCTGAGCTGGCAGAAGTTAATGAGAAAGTGTTGAGACATGGGATGGATGAAACCCTGTTTCTCAGAGAAAAGAAACTCCTTGCCGATCATGAATCAATTCTTGCCAAAGAAGAAGTATTCTGGAAACAAAAATCTAGAGAGACATGGTTAGAAGAGGGTGATGAGAATACCAAATTCTTCCACAATAGTGTGAGGATGAGAAGAGTCATAAATCGTATCTCCAAGATTAAGTTAAGTGATGACCTTGAGGTGGATAATCCTAAATCCATTGCGACAGAGGATGTAGATTTCTTTTCTCTTATCCTCAATTTTGACTGGAACGCTCATGGCTCTATCCAAGACAAGTTTATCAAGTGTATCTCAAAGCTTCTGAGTAAGGACCAAATTGATTCTCTTACTGCTAAATTTTCTTTAGCAAAAGTAGAAGCAACTCTTATGCAAATGAGCCCAGATAAATCCCCTGGGCCGGATGGCTTTTCGACTAGCTTCTTTCAAAAATGTTGGTCCTTCTTAGGTGTGGAAGTTACGATAGCTCTGGAAGGAATGAGGAACTCAGGTAATATCGTCAAAGAAATTAACAATACTTTTTTGGCTCTTATCCCTAAAAAGGATAAACCTGAGCGTTTTGATGAGTTTCGACCCATTGCCTTGTGCAATACTATCTATAATTTTTTTTTAAAAACTCTAGCTAATAAGCTTTAGAAATTCCTTCCTCTATTGATTAGTGAGGAACAGGCAGGTTTTGTTTCTGGAATATCTATTTATGATGGGGTTATTATAGCTCAGGAGGCTATCCACTCTGTCTAGAAGAATGGCAATCCTAGTATGCTCTTAAAGCTTGACATTAGGAAAGCATATGACAAGGTGAATTGGATATTTCTATGTAGATGCTTAGAAGCTTTTGGATTCCCCCCTGTCTGGATTAATTCAATTTTTGAATGTATCTCTATTCCTAAATTCTCAGTATTGGTTAATGGTACTCCTGAAGGATTCTTTAGTTCCTCTAGAGGCTTGAGGTAGGGAGATCCTCTATCCCCTTTTCTCTTCATCATTATGGTTGAATCCTTGGGGAGATCGATTTCTAGGGCTAGGGAGAATAGTCAGGTGTCGGGAATTAGAATCACTAGCAACCTTGACCCTAGAACGCATCAACAATTTGTGGATGACACTATGTTATATGGGCTTAGCAATCTAGGTGAGGCTTAGGCTTTTAAGCAAATCTTGGACTCTTACTCTATGGCTTTAGGTCAGGAAATCAATTCGGATAAATTGGACGTCTTTTTTTTTAACACTAAACTAAGTATACAAAAAGAGATCTGTGGCATTCAGAATTTGAATCTAGGAAGCCTTCCCTATAAGTATCTAGGCTTTCCCTTAGATAAGGGCTCTGGTTCATCTAATCTAAGGGATGAAGTAGTAGAAAAGATTAAAAGTAGGGTAGCAACCTAGAAGGGTAAGTGGCTATCCTCTATAGGCAGAGCTACTCTGGTTAAATTAGTTCTGGTTGCTATGCCTATCTACCAGCTTTCATGTTTCAGCTTGCTCCAGTCCAAAAAGGAAATACTAAACAGACATCTAAGATCTTTCTTTTGGCAAGGGGTAGAAGAGAAGAAATGAATCTCCCTAATGGCTTGGGACAAGATTTGTAGGCCTAAGTTGGCAGGGGGTATTGGGATTAAGGACATTAAGGTCTAGTGCAGGGTGTTAGGGGCCAAATTATAATGGAGAATGTTTAGATCTCCTCATCTTAAGTGGGCCCAAATCCTCTATCATAAATATCTCTGAGGTAGGGATCATATGAGCCTCTTCAGGGATTCCTCCCATCTGGGAGGCTCGTGTATATGGAACTTTATGCTGGACTGTAGGAAAATCATCTTAGACAAATTATCATGGAATCTAGGAAAGGGAGATAAAGCCCTCTTCTGGTCGAACTCTTGGGGAGGTTTTCTAGTCCTTCAGCAAGAAGTTAACCTGGAGTCGTCAAGGGTAGTGCTTGAATCTATGTGGGGTAGGTATGTCAAGGACTACATCACACCTTCTGAGGGGGACTTAGCTAAGGGTTGGTCTTGGAGATCCCTTGAATAGGTAAACATCCCTGTCGGGTGTGAGAGTTGAGAAATACAACACCACAAGAGCCCAAATGATCTCTGCAAGCTGAATAAACTTGTTACAAGGAGAAGCAAGGAAGCGACAGAGAAAAAAAAAATACACAGGAAAATGCTCAAAAAGATGAGAGCTCTATATTCACAAAAATGTGTAATAGAATTAATGATACAAAGAAAAGAATTAACCCCTAATACGCCAGGAAATCCTAAAAGGAAAAACCATAGGCTTGCACATAATAATTAATAAAAGAATTAATTATTATGCACCTAATGTTAGCTTAAGTGTAAAAGAGATAAAGGGAAACTTAATTAATTAAAAAAATGTCATTTAATTAATCAAGTAAAGATCTGATTACTCTAACACCCTCCCCTTAAGCTAGACTTAGGGAGAAGATAAAACCTAGAACAACTACTGAAAGCAGGAAAGATGGGTCCCGGTAACAAGGCCCGATCAGGTACCCAAATACAACCAAATATCTATGAACCGAAGAAATAGAGAAAACCATATGGGAAAAAACTTCACTCCAAAAACAAAAGGAAAAGGAAGAAGAACACCACTGAAGCATGAAATAGATGCAAACACTATTGAAGAGTAACTGTTGATTTGAAGAACCTCCACTAAAATAGAACATGATCAGGTAGAGAAGACTGTAATCTGCATGAGTGCCCTCAAATGAAACTACTCGAATCAGATGGCAAACAAAGGCAAACAACTAAACTCGAAGATATAGATGGCATAAGAAACCAAAGCTTGAAGAGCTGATCAATCAAACCAAGGAAGCATTAGAACCAATAAGACAAACCTCCCCATAATGCTGAAAAGGGAGAGGATATGAACATTGAAAAGAACGACCAACAAGAATTGTATGACAAAGAACCAGGAACATCAAAGATGCTGAGAAAGTATATAGTGTCGTGGAAGGAACACTCACTTGACACACATCATGAGGCGAATGTCATGGAAGGAACACTCACTGGACAAAGTTAGATGGAAAACAAAGGCAAACATCAACCCCCCCATGGAACTTTATAAGTAGTGCATGTACAATAAGGCACAAGATGTGCAAGATCCCAAGTAAACAATGCATGATGGCACTTTATCTCAGTGCATTTGCATAAATAAAAAGCTACAATGATAAGAAGACTGGAAATGGAAAGAACAGTCAAAATCAAGACATCCTACTCAAAGAAAGAGATCCCAGGACTTGAAACATCCAAGATATTCACAAGCATGCTGAAAAGAAAAAATATAAATAAATTATACCTGGAGCAGAATCTGGAAAGAAAACTAATATGGCTGGAAAGTACACATAACAAGTTTTCCAACAATATAAAGTTTTCGAAAAACGAAGTTTGAATGCTCATTCTACGGCCCCGGAAGTGCAGAAAAGAGACCCTACTTTGACTGGAAAAAGTATAGTCAAACAGAAAAACTGGAAAAAAATTCCAACACTACAAGGCCCGGCTCAGAACTAGCTTTCCGACGCCTATTCGTTTTCAAAACAATGACTCTGTTTACCCAAGTTAAGACAAAAAAACCACCCCCCCCCCCCTTAAAAAGGCAAAAGGGAGGCTGTCTAGTGGCAGGGTTGGGCGGAGGTGGCCCGGGGGTGGCACTCCAGTGGTGGTCAGGCGATAGTGGAGGTGGTCGAGCGGGCAGAGGCTGCCGGGTGGGCAAAGGCGACTGCGGGCGGAGTAGAGGCGATCAGGCGGGAAAAGGCGGTGCGCGACCGGTGGGACTGGGAAGTGTTAGTGGGTGGAGGACGTGGGGCCAGACAGCACTAGCAGATGGAGGCCACGGGGCCAGGAAGCGTCGATAGGCGACCAGAGGGGCCAGTGGAGGCCGACGACGGCAGGGGTTGGTGAGGCCAGGAGAGGCCGGCGACGACGGGTGTCAGGAGAGGCCGATGATGGTGAGGGTCGGTGGGGCCTAGTCGGACAGGGCCGGCGGGCCAGCGACAGGACCATAGGGCTCCACGGTACCCTGCGTACCGTGGGGAAACCCCCCCAAAAAAAGTTGTTTTATTTTTGGAAAAAAAACTTGCCAAAGCTTTTTTTTTTTTAAAAGGTTTTTTTTATTTGATTTTTTCTTTTTTTCTTTTTTTTCAAAAAATCAAATTTTGGCCTGCGTACCATAAAAAGGAAAATTTTAAAAAATAAAATAAAAAATTTCTCGAACTACATGTTAGGGTCGTACGGCCTAGTACAGAACAAAAAAATACCCCCAGAGGCTCAGGAGTCAAAAGTGGTCAAGTTTTATATGACCATAGGGGTTTTTGGGCCTTTTGAGTATGATGGTGAGGTCCATTTAGGCCCAAAGTGCTCAGATAAAAAGGCCTATCCCTAGGTGAAGAAAAAAACTTCTGAAAAACCCTCGATCTGCTTCCAATGCAAAAAACTCAAAACAAGAACAAGTAGTTGCAGATCTGAAGCTCTGATACCATGTGAGAGTTGAGAAATACAACACCACAAGATCCCAAATGATCTCTGCAAGCTGAATAAACCTGCTACAAGGAGAAGCAAGTGTTAGAGTATTCAGGTATTTACTTGATTAATTAAACATTGTTTGTTTAATTATTTAAGTTCCCTTTATCTCTTTTACACTTAAGATAACATTAGGTGCATATAATTAATTATTTTAATTAATTATTATGTGCAAACCTAGGTTTTCCCTTTTAGGGTTTCTTGACCTATTAAAGGTTGAGTTCTTTCTTTTCATTGTATGAAGAAGGATTATTATTGACAATACATTTTGGAGATTATTGAGCTCTCATCTTTTGGAACATATTTTTCTTGACCTATTAGAGGTTAATTTTTCTTTTCATTGTATTATCTTTTCACAATACTTTTTTGGTGAATTGGAGCTCTCATATTTTGAGAATATTTTTCCCGTGTTTTGTATGTTCTTCATATTTTATTAATTTTTTTGCTTTTCAACACTCTGGTGGATATCGTGGTTGTTTTAGGTCCTGGGATCTCTTCTCTGAGTAGGATGTCTCTATTTTGGTTCACGTTTCTATTTCCAGTCTTCTTATCATTGTAGCTTGTATTTATGCAAACGCATTGAGATAAAGTGCCATCATGCATTGTTTACTTGGAATCTTGCATATCTTGTGTCTTGTTGTACATGCATTATTGATCAAGTGCAATGAGGGGGTTGATGTTTGCCTGTTGTTTGCCATCTTCCTTTGTCTAGTGAGTGTTCCTTCCACGACATTCGCCTCATGATGATGTGTCTCAGCACCTTTGATGTTCTTAGTTTTTCATCATGCAGTTGTTTTTGGCTGTCCTTTTCAGTGTTCCTGTCCCTCTCCCACTTCCGCATTATGGGGAGGTTTATCCTGTTGGTTCTATTGCTTTTGTGGTTCGATTGATTAGCTCTTCAGGCTTTGGTTTCTCATGCCATCTGTATCTTCGATTTCAGTTGTTTTTGCCTTGTTTGCCTCCTGATTCGAGTAGTGTCATTTGAGGGCACTCATGCAAATTACAGTCTTCTCTACCTGGTCATGTTCTATTTCAGTGGAGGTTCTTCAGATCAGCAGTTATTCTTCAACAGAGTTTGCAGGTTCTTCATGCTTCAGTGGTATTCTTTTTCATCTCTTTTTGGAGTAGAGTTTTGTTCCCACGTGGTTTTCTCTATTTCTCCAGTTCATAGAGATTTCATTGTATTTGGGTACCTGATCAGGCCTTGTTGCCGGGACCCATCTTTATTGCTTTCAGTAGTTGTTCTAGGTTTTAGCTTCTCCCTAAGTCTAGCTTAAGGGGGGGTGTTAGAGTATTTGTGTATTTACTTGATTAATTAAACATTGTTTGTTTAATTATTTAAGTTCCCTTTATCTCTTTTACACTTAAGCTAACATTAGGTGCATATAATTAATTATTTTAATTAATTATTATGTGCAAACCTAGGTTTTCCCTTTTAGGGTTTCTTGACCTATTAAAGGTTGAGTTCTTTTTTTTCATTGTATGAAGAAGGATTATTATTGACAATACATTTTGGAGATTATTGAGCTCTCATCTTTTGGAGCATATTTTTCCTGTGTATTCTTTCCTTCTGTGATTTTCTTCATTGCTTCTCCTTGTAACAGGTTTTTCAACTTGCAGAGATTATTTGGGCTCCTGTGGTGTTGTATTTTCTCAACTCCTATAGCAAGGAAGCAGCAGAGAAAAAATAAAATACACAAGAAAATGTTCAAAAAGATGAGAGCTCTATATTCACAAAAATGTGTATAGGATTAATGATATAAAGAAAAGAATTAGCCTCTAATAGGTCAAGAAACCCTAAAAGGAAAAACCCTAGGCTTGCACATAATAATTAATAAAAGAATTAATTATTATGCACCTAATGTTAGCTTAAGTGTAAAAGAGATAAAGGGGAACTTAATTAATTAAACAAATGTCATTTAATTAATCAAGTAAAGACCCGATTACTCTAACATTGGGGAGAAATTATTGCTTCAAGACATCCTTAAGAATAGGAGGGTCACCTTCAACTTAGGGTCAAATTCTCTTGTCTGGGATGGGTTGAAATCAGGAGAGTATACCTCAAAAGATGGTTATAACCTCCTCCTAAGTCAACAACTTTCCTCTCCCACCTCTATCCCCGCAACTTTAGTCTAGGACAAGATGTGTCTACCAAAGGTAGGATTGTTCTCATGGTTAGATCTCCAAAATAATATTTTAACAACAGATAGATTTAGAAAGATGAGCTATGCAGGCCCTAGCAGATGTCCCTTGTACGAAGAGGCTGAAGAAGACAAAGACCACATCCTTCTCAATTGCAATTGTGTCTCTAAGTGTTGGTTGTGGTTGTGCAACAAATTAGGGTGGTCCTTTGCCTTTCCCAATACCATCCTTGGGATGTTTCAGGCATGGCCAATCCTTTTTAAGAATTCCCTTTATGGGGGACTTTGGAACCTAGCCCCCTCTTTGGTTATCTTGGAACTCTGGAAGGAATGCAATAGGAGGCTCTTCAAGGAGTAGAAGATGGAGTGGACCCTTCTTGTGAATAAAATAGAAGCCTCAATAGTGGAGACTTTAAATAGTAGAACCTCTAAATTTCCTAGTAATCTCTCAGAGATGACCTAGTGGGATGAGAAGATGAGGGGGAGGTGGTTTGGTTTGAGGATCCCTCCCTTTATTGGAATTGGTAATTCTAACAATCAGGAGCTGAGAAAGGCTTGCAAGTGGAAAGCCCCTAAAAAGGGTTGGGTTAAATTAAACTTTGATGGTGCTTCCCGTGGGAATCCAGGTCCTGCAGGCATTGGATGTTGTCTGTATGGTGAGGATGGGAGGGAATTGACTAGGATGGAAAAACCCACTGGGTTTGAATCCAACATCAAGGATGAAATATTAGCCCTAATTGAAGGTCTCCTTCTTTGTCAAAATAGAGGTATCTAAAAACTGGCCATTGAAGGAGACTCCGCCATTATTATCAATGGCCTTGGGAAAGGTTCTATGTCTGACTAGAAGCTGAATGTGCTCTTATCTAGAGTTGTTGGTCTCCTTAATGATTTCAAGAAAATGACCTTCAACCATATTTACAAAGAAGGAAACTCCAGAGCATATGAATTAGCTAATGCTGGAGTTGATGGGTAGTTCATTAGTTAGTCGGGGCTTTAACTCGTGATCGAATAATTTAGTTAGCATGTCTTTGAGCTCTCAATTTTTATTTTATGGCTCTCTGGTCTTTTAGTGGGAAGCTTAATTTCATTCATTTTCTTAAGATCATCTCTAAGAGCCTTTCAAGCTATTATTTCTATTAGTATGCATATGTATATATGGATATGCATATATACAATAAATATATATATATATATATATATATATATATATATATATATATATATATATGGTTGTATATATGGTTGTAAATGTATTAATATTCATATAGATATTGTATATACTAATAGGAATAAGAGATTATAGTGCTTTAAAAGTTAGCTTTATCTTCATCATAATTCTATAAACTCTAGAGTGGATGAACTAGCTAATGCTGGAGCTAATGAGCGGTTCATTAGTGAGGAGGGGCTAACCCGAGAGTGAAGAATTTAGTAAGCCTATCTCTGAGCTCTTAGTTTTTATTTTCTGGCTCTCTGGTCTTTTAGTGGATAGCTTAATTTCATTCATCTCCTTAAGATCACCTCTAAGAGCTTTATAAGATTTTATTTCTATTAGTATGCATATCTATATATGGATATGCATATATATAGACATGCATGTATACAATTATATATATATATATATATACATATATATATATATATATATATATATACATATATATATATATATATATATATACATATATATATATATATACATATATATATATATATATATATATATGTATATATATATATATATATATATATATGCATGGATGTATATGTATTAATATTCATATCGATATAGTGTATACTAATAGAAATAAGAGATTTTGGTGTGTTAAGAATTAGCTTTATCAACATTATTATTCTAATTTTAGCAATGATTTAGATCATATTTACCTATGGCTTTTAGCCATTTTTTAGAGGTAGCCGATTCCTTTTTTAAGATATCTCTTGTCAGTAACTCCCCTCGATTAGTACCAACTGGATGGAATTCTTATGATGTTGATGTGACCCCCTTTCTGCATTTTGCAGGCAATTGCTTATTAGTTCGTTCGTGTAAAGGTGGCGGTAATAATTACCGTGATCGTGGAGATTACTTTCATCATATCTTGGCCCTCCGATCTCTGTCACCCATCAGTATCTACCATCCCTCTATGGTAAGATGAGTTGTATTTATTGATACATTTAACTCTAGCTCTATTCAAGTTTGTTTTGTCTGGGTTTCAACTTATAAGTTTTTCAAATAACTCTGACGGATATGCCGCTAAGACTTATAGGGCTCAAGCGGCAAATGGCTTTTATAGGAGAAGTCAAGGAGGAGAGATTGAAAGGCATCCCGGTCCATCTGAACCCTCTAGTCATCAGAGTGGTTTTGAAACCCTTGGGAATGACTATATTATGAATGAAGACTGCACTAGAGCCAATTCAAACATTGTCGCAATGTTCCTAGCAGTGGCTATGCATTTTGAGATAGACAAGAATGTGGTTATGAAAATCTGTAAAAAGGTCTTCAAGAAGGAACTGCTTGGTGAATTGGAGAGGGTGGTGGTCAATATCGATGAAGAGCTCACTGCCCCGAAGCCTCATGACTATGATATTCTCATCAGGATGAATAATCTGGTGCTGAGATAACCAATTTTGTCAATAGAGACCCTGTAGCTTATGAAGCCTACAACCCCATTAGGCAGAGGAATTTCTTCTTCCTTAAATGGCTATTGCAGGCTAAGAAACTGACATGCAACAGATGGTTTGCAATCTATCTAGAAGCTGAGAATATCGAAGTGGTTCCGAATGATGTGGCAATTCCTCCTTCCCCTGCTTTCCCCCTACCAATTTACCAGCCAGCTCTAGAAAAAAGGCCCTATAGGAGTAGGTTGGGAAAGGTCAGGCTGGTTAGAGGAGCTCATCTTGTTTCAATATCCTCGCCTTCTTTAGTCTCTTAAGTGCTTATAGGTTTCTTTCGTCCTACACTAGTTAATACTTTTTTCAAACATATGGCTGTTAAGGAAGTTATTTTGCTCTAAACTATAGTACTGCTTCCTTTCCTTTAGCTGGGTCATTCCTTCGAAAGTTGGACTTAGTTTTTTGAATATAGTTGTGATATAGTTTATCGATTTTTTCTCATAATAATTTTCTTATCCTAGATAAATTGGTGGCCTTGATGTCTGATAGCTCGTTTTTCCTCATTCCAAGCTTTTAACAAGTTGTTAAAATTTAAATTTAATTTCATTTTGTATTAAACATATATATAGTATTTCAAAAGATGGGGTTGTATTAGTTAAATTTCTTATATGATTGTATTGTAGTTTATGTCTGGTTTTATCCAAGTATAGCTTGGCCTTGCTTTCTTTCAAAAGTTATCAAATGATTCAGTAAGATGATTGTCCTTATTTGCTACTGTAAGCTTCTATGGAGATTATGTGAGCTTCTTCCTTTAAATCGGTGCTAGGTCTTTAGCTTTGCATGACATGAGCTTTTTAACATCTCATATAGTCTCTAAGGATGTTGCAGATTTATTGTGAAGGTTTGTCTCTACTTGTTGTGAGGTTTTCTGGGCTAACTTCTCATAAATATGCTTGTTGTAGGATTAGCCTGGTGGATTTTCATGATAAGCCTTGCAAAGCCCTTCTTTAACCGAATTACTCCCCATCCCCCAGAATAGTGCTAGGATACTAGAACTATTCTATGATACAGGAAGGGTTTTGGATTTGAAGTTCTTTTCAATTCTTATAGCTCTGTGGTTATTGTTGCTACACGGGTATAGGCTTGGCATCATATTTTTGGGCTAACATCTCTTAAAGTGATCGGATGTAGGGTATGTCCGAAGGTTTTTTGTAGGGTGCTTTACCCTTTGAGGGAAATGGGACATCATTAATCAAATAGGAAGTTTCTTGATGTTGTTTATTTCATTCATGCTACATTATGTTTTAGACATTCTGACATCGATCTTGGCCTTTAGGTGTGTTAAGGTCCTTTGCAGATCAATGGAATGACTTGTACCAATTTTTTGCAAGATAAGAACTAAGGAATAAAGGTTAGAGTTGTCTTTGGGGTTGCATTATCGAGACTTCGTTATCAGGAAAGGGTCGAATTTCAGTGCATGGGAAACCTCAGATGATTTCTTCTGTCAAATAGCTTAACCTGGATGTGAATCACCCAGGGTTTCATGTATATTGTATCAGCTATTTGTAACATTAGATTCTGATCCTTTAATGGATCTGGGCGAGACCGGACGTTTTCTTCCCTCCATTCTTTCCTATCGGTGCCCACACTGAATAGAGTTATAATTATTATTTTTAATTAATAAAATTTCTTTGGCTTCGGCCTTTTACCAATCAAAAAATAAATAAATAAAATAAATAAGTGTACAGACAGACATAAATGCCCATCTAGTAATTAAACAATAAATAAATAATCCAATAAATCAAAAGCTCAAATAATAAATCAAAACCAATAAAAATAAATAATAAATAACCAATAAATAGATGAGCCAAAAATAAATGAATAGATAAACAATAAATAAGTAATTAAATGTACAGATACATATAAATGCTCTAGCCAATATAAGTTAAACTCAATACTATAAATATCTCCCACATACATATAAAATAATCAAATAAATAATAAACAAATGTATGTACTAATAAGCATAAATACTCAACTAATATAATTCCACCAATTAATTATTAATTAATTATAAACTCCTAGAAAATAAATATGTATAAATATATTGTATTTGTACTAACCATTATTTAATGATTTACACCAATGGCTATATGTAGTAATCGATTAATTAATTTCCACAATTCCAAATAACCAATAAAATATAAATCCATAAAATAAACATTAATGAGTAATAATTTTTCAATAATAATAATAATCACACACTAATATTAGATATTAATGTCATCCATTGATTTAATTTGATATTTATAAACTATATAGCTTAATTATTAATTAATAAAGAATCACAAACTCACAAGGCAACTTGACATAGGGTTGAACAACATACCACATGATGCAGACCAACGACTCAAGTTAATACACTAATTGAAAAGGGTGTCAACTTAAGTGTAGAGAATGAGAGGGAAACACATGTCATCTCCAACAACTTGCCATGGGGATAAAGACACGCTCAGACTTGTGAGACCAGGTGGAGTCGATGTCTGGTACCTGCAATCTTGCATCCACCACTAAACACAATACAACATATATATAATGCATATACATCATCAATGATCAAGAAAATGATAGAGAATCACAACGCCATATCGTGCTTGCAATGAGTGGTATGACATTGTCTCTAATCACGAAGACACTAGAAGACAATCACAAACATCGTAGCATCAACATAGTCATCATAATCATAGAGTAGGGTTAGCGTAATTATAATGTCAAGAAAAATCCCATAAGCAATATGATCCATCATGAATAAAGATCAAATATAGATCCATCAACATATCCAATGCAATCAAGAAATAGGGTTAGTACATAACATGATACCATCAAATCATCATAAAGTAGACTAAGCCAAATTAATATATTCATTTGATGTACAAAAGACAATATAAATTGGGGAGGGGCACTACAACATGAATGAAGGAATGAAGCAAGGGAGATGACATTGATATAAATCTTAAAAAATCTTAGTCTTAGATCTAAAAAATAAATAAAATCATAAGGGCAATACCTAGATGGGGTTGTTAGATTGGATGAATTATCAAAATGAAAAGAAAAATAAATGATCATATTTCAAATTAATATATGGCAAAAAAAAAATCAATCAATTAATCCTAAATTTAATGAATTGGGGATGATTAATTTCTACTAAAATAATTGCGCAAAGTTTAAAGAAATAAAAACAATAATACTTATCTCTAATCTTGATGAATATCCCTTTTGATAACTCATCATGGATAAATTTACCAATTTATTAGAACCCTAAAAGATGCTAGATGAACATCCTTATATCATTGAACTCATGTCTAATGTTCTACTTTAGTTTTGTGCCCATAGAGCTAATCTAGCCTTTCTTGGATTTGAACCATACTCACCAATTTGAAGCTACACACAAAAATAATAGCAAATAAATTGATGTCCAAAGCCTATTCACCTTGACTTCTAGAACAATATCTAAAGAGAGGTGTTGTCTATAATTAAGACGGGTCCTTGTAAGTGGATAAATTGAGTTAAAATAAAAAGATAACTTAAGAATCAAGTTAAGTCCTTATAAATACATACATGTAATTGAAATCAAGTAAATGTAAATTATTTATTAACATTTACATTGAAATACATCACTTATTCATTAATCATTACATTAGAATAAACTTAATAAAAATAAACCAAAAAATATAAAATATACATTTTTCAACATTACAGTTATTTATAATTGTAATAATTTTTTAATATAAATAATTCTAATGTGTTTGATTAAGGATAAACAAGTTTTGAGGAGACTTGAAACCCCATACAACAGGTTTTGAAGGGACTCGAAACCCTTAGATTTTACCAAGATCTGGAACCCAAAAAACAATGCTACCTAGAGGAATAATCATCAGAAAACCAGCAACCCAACCACAACGGAGACTAAAAAAGACTAGCTTCTAAAACAAACATAAGGGTTTTACTAAGGCTCCCTTAACCTTCGACTGACAACATGGGTTTTCCAGGCACCCATAACCTTCAAATGCACTAGACTACAACAGGTAGCCATACATTCAAGATCAAGACTCAGAGGGTTTTGAACGGCTCCCCTAACCATCAGCCTAGGTTTTGAACTCGCCAAAGAAGGGTTTTCCTAGGCTCCCTTAACCGGCAACATAGATCTCAGGTTGCCAAAAACAAAACCTATCCTTAACCAAAAACCAAAACAGCAAGTGGCTAGGATAGGCCCTTGAAAACTACTAGCATCCAACCTACTTGTGGGTTTTACAAGGCTCCCAGAACGTGAACCAGACATCAATAAAATAAATAAAAAATAACAGCCAAGAGGGGGATTTTGAAAGGCTTCCCGAACCTTCACAATGGCTTTTAAAGTGGCTCACATAACCAGCAAGAGGGCACTCATCACCACCCAACATCTAACCAACACTCGCCTTCCTGCACGATACCTCTCCACCTCAATAAGAAAGGAAACCACCTCAATAGGAGCTGGAAGAAAAGAGACCAAGCACAAGGAAAATGAAGCAGATAACCCCAAAACAAAGACCAACAGCCAACAAATATTCACATGATGCTTAGCTGGAAAGAAGGGTTTTGAAAAGGCTCCCAAAACCTTGAACAAAAACAGAGGCCAGTACCAGAAGGACTCTATGCCAATAAGTTTCACCAATGTCTGCACCTCTAAAGGAGAAGAGGGAAAGAAACCCATCAGCAAAGAGACAATCACAGGAGCACATCCAACTTGAACATAAAGGTATCCAATACCCCCATCAGGAGCCATCCCACCAAACTCTACCCAAAACTCTTTCCCTCTATAGAAGAGTGGTCCACCTCAATAAGATAGACAGAGACAAAAGGAAGAAAGATAGCCAATGAAACACCAGAGAATCTCTTGAAAAGAATAGATCCATAAAAGCACTCACAATCTACAAGAGACAACTCAAAAATATCACACCAAAAAGATGCAAGGACCTCCCAGACAGAGTTCCCCAACTACACCAGATCATTCCCAAAGGCCAAAACACAACCCACGAGGAGAAAGGACTCCAGAAAAACAAAACTTCCACCCGAATCCCAAACATCCCCCTCACACCAAGGCACAACCAGGAGAGCACAGACTACAGACAAAGCCACCGTAGCCACCACCAAAACCTTATTGTGAAGCAATAGGACCAGCAAAGGGATCTCCACCTCACGGGCCGACCAGGTCCAGAAGAAAGCTTGACCCAGATCCAGATCCAAGCACCCGCAGATCCAATGACCACCATTGCCAACACAGAAAGGAAGACTAGCATCGAGGTAAGGGCAAAGAACCCCGACACCATCCACAGTCTTAGTCGCGCCCACAATGCCCACGACAGAAAGCACCAACGAGAAAATTATTCTCCCATCAGCCAAACAGGGCAACGGGGAGCAGAGTCGGGACATATCCCTCCCAACGACCAGAGAAGACACCAAAGTGTCTACAACACTGGCAAAAAGGTTGACCTCCACCAAGACCCCAACCCCACCAGGATCGACCACCTCCCCATCTCCATCATCTCCTTCCTCCGCCGCATCTTCTCCTCCATCGGCTACCCCCGAAACCCTAGCTCCAGCAACGCTTCCCGCTTCCCCCATCATGTCTTAAGTACAAACTATTTGTTCAAATAAATAATTGTAATGTTAAAAAATGTATATTTTATATTTTATATTTATTTTCATTAAGTTTATTCTAATCTAATAATTAATAAATAAGTGATATATTTCAATATAAAAATTAATAAATAAGTTACATTTAATTGATTTCAAATATTTAAAAATTTATTAAATAATTAAATTTGGTTAGTGAGGAGAACATAAATCTTAACCATATACACATATACTAGATATGAAAGGTATTTACCAATATTTTAACATTTTAAATTTTAAAAAATGTATATTCTTAATTATCTCAAAATGACTTTCAAATATTGTTAAAATTTTTGAGTCTCTACCGTATTTTTCTACTAACAAAACCTTTTTAAATATATAATATTATCTCTAATATTTTACAATTACTAAGATTTTTAATCTCCCGCCTTGATAAGTAACTAACTTTAATGACCCATCGTTTTTAACCTCTTTTAAAAGGCCCTTCTTTAATTTTACATAAATAAAATAAAAATATAGACCTCCATTACAATTTCTCCTGTAATTAACGGGAGGAGTATAAAGCGCCAAGCTTTCTCCTTTTAACCTACAGTTATTTGGCATACGCATTTCGTTGCACCAGACCTTTGAGCTTTTAAAAATGGCGGAAAAAATAGAACACCCATCATCATCATCATCATCTCCATGCGCATCATGCAAACTGCTAAGAAGAAGATGTACAGAAAGCTGCGTGCTGGCTCCTTTCTTTCCTCCAAATGAGCCACAGCGATATATAGAGGCTCACAGAGTATTTGGAGCAAGTAATATCATTAAAATGCTTGAAGGAATTCCAATGGAGATGAGAGCAGATGCAGTGAACAGCATGGTGTATGAAGCCAAAGCCAGGCAAAGAGATCCAGTCTATGGGTGTGCTGGAATTGTTTGGAACCTCCATCAACAGCTTACCAAATCGCAGGCAGAAAAGGCCATTCTCCAGGCACAGCTCAATGGGGCTGTTCCTTCTACATCTATTGCCAATCAACAGCTTCTCAAATTGCAGGGAGAAAATGCCATTCTGCAGGCACAACTCAATGGGGCTACTACTGCAGCATTTATTGCCAATGAAAACAACAAGGAGGAACTTTTGAAGCCACAGTCTGAGACCAGAGATCCATTATGAATATATCACATTCCACTCAAGTACTAATGATCTTTATTATTAATCTCAGTATTATTATCTGTATCCATCTTTTGTTCTTCTAGATTAGAATACCTTTGAAAGAAGATTATATTGAGTATATCTGTTTGTAGATTGTTCTTCTCTTCTGTTATATGGTTGAAATTATTTTTACAGTTGTTTTATTATATACTCAGGTCTAGGCTGGAATACCCACTCTACCTGCATGATAACATACATTTATATGTCTCAAATGTATATTTAGCAATCATTACAGCTTGTGAGGTGAAATATATTCGAGGCACTTTGTTAAACATTCTCATGCTTTGTCTATGCTTCCACATTTTACATAAATTTCTACCAGAACAATTGTATGTAAGTATGATATCTTACAAAACCGCTACTTAAATTACGCCTTGCTAGAGTTCAATACGGTGTTCCAAAGCTCCTATTTTGGCAAGCAGTTAAAATGGTGGCAAAATATATGGAATTCGGCTCGGCATCTGTTTTTCAAACCAAACCTTTATGAAAGCTTTGACAAAGGCTATTTCCATATATGGTGTGAGTTTTCTACTATCTATGAATTGTAGAATGTAAGATTTTGGATTAGACTGCGTATTTTTCATTAACATTTTGAATCACTCTCACTAATTCATCATCTGAAAGAAGAATATATTTCAAATAATTATAAGAACTATAAAAATATGGATAATATTTTTTATGCTTCTTCAAATAAAAAAATGCCAAATACCATTTAAAACCTTTTTAACCATTTATGTACAAAATGTGTAGTTTTTTCTTTTCTTTTCATAATGTGATCATTTTAACTTCAAAATGATAATGAGTTTGATTTTGTGGGAAAATTATAACTGATATTTAATTTAAAGTTATGACAAATCAAATATTACGAATAATGCATTTTTTTTGCTAAAACTTGAGGACTTGAGGTAATCACTCTTAGTCATCAACTAGATATACATTCATCAATTTTGAATAATTTTGTTAATTGAACAATTTGTTAAATTATTTCATGAAACCACTTTATAATGACTTTAAACCATGAGCCACAAACTTGTCAAATTTTTTGAATATGATTTATACTTGCAACTCCACTAGTATAACTTGTTCGACAAGATGTGGCAACTTGGTGTGGAGAAAATGCGACACTTAAGGATATGATGGGATCGATCTATTAATTGTTTGTGACTATGGACACGAGTTGTTAATTATTTAATAGCGATTGGACATTTGAGGATGATTTAATTTATCATGCATGACATAGAGACAATGCATGATAAATTTTATCAATTTGACAAAAAAAATTAATAATTGTCAAGTTCAAAAGTGAGGTAAACATCTAGATTCAAGTAGAGATGATGATTGCAAAGGGTGTAGGATGAACCCAAAATCTTAGATAATGAGACCAATGCCTTAACTGTTTGGCTACAAAGTCTCAAGATTTAGCACTTGACATGACAAGGAAAAGAAACTTGAACAAACATAAACGGTGCATGCAATCAAAGATACATAGAAACTGAAGCCAAAATAAACATAACAAAACCACCTACTTAGTATATGTGTTACTACTTATCAAATTTCCATTAGTTTTATATACAAAGTCATTCTATATTCTAGTCGGTTAATATTACCGAATCATGCAATCAGTACACACAGAAAAGTCGGTATGAATAGTCTAGTTGGTTACAGAAGGATAACAGTCACAAAGCCCAGTATACACCGAGCTGTCTACCGAGTGTTATTTCATGTCTACCGAGCAGTAAAGATAATACACTGAGTGAAACATGTTACCAGATTCATTGAACCTAGACAAACATATGAAAACGTGTTACAAGATCGAGGCACACAGAACCGTTATCACATTGGAAATTGCACATACAGATTTTGTATAATTTTGAGGTCATCTAACCAATGAAATATTTTGCATGGTTTTTTATTCGAGAAATCATGTTTGTAAGATCGAAGCAATGAATCGGATCACCAACATAAGAAGTCTATTTATACAACATGAATTTAGGGTTAGAAAGAGATGTGAATGTGAGAAATGTGTGTGCATGTGCGTATGAAGCAAGACTTATGTGATACATGAGAAATCACAAAGTATTATGACTGTTACAGAGACACAGAGGTCACCGAGAAGGTTATCAGAGAATAGTCGAGGAACAAAGTAAACAGAAGGGTTTACTGAGTTACTTTATGAGTTACCGAGGTATGCTATAGGCAAGGTAATCTTATTTTGAGCACATAGAATCTACTACAACATTTCAGATGTAAAGTTGCAGATATTTGTAATGATTCTATTGTAATATTTTGAAGTTGTAAGAGAAACCTTTAACAGGGTAAAAGACTCTAACCAAGTCTATAAATTGTAAATCCTTTAACCAGGTGCTACACTTATATAGTGTTGTAAAATCCTTTAGCAAGGTAGATCTAACTAATCTTAATACTCCTAATAGGGTAAGCTATCAGAAATAGCTAAATGTAGCTCTAACCGAGCGCTCTTTATTATTGCAGTAGTGAAGTTGTGGGTGCCATCCCCACCACAGTTTTTCTCTCTAACCAAGAGTTTCTGCGTGACCAAAATATATGTGTTATGGAATGAATCATGTATGAATGTTATCTGTTGACTATAGTTTTGTTTTATGTTACTTCACTATTCTGTTTAAGTATAATAGTAAGGTTATTACAAAAGAAAAGTTTTAGAGTACTGATTCACCCCTCCCCTCTCAGTACATTAGCTTTCCATATTGGGCCTAACAATTGGTATCAGAGCTTGAATCTTGGAAAAGGGTTTATCTACCTAAAGAGAAAGATCTTATCAATGGAAGGCTATAAACAATCTCGGAGGATTGTGTATCTACAAGAAGAGCTGGATAATGCAAATCAAGTGATTGCAGACATGCAAAGGCAAATGGAAAAATCTCTGAAAGTAAGGAGAAGATTATCTGATGACTTGCAGGATTCTCAAGAGTTAGTGGCACAAATCGAGACATCATCTGACAACAGTATATCTAAAGAGACTGAAGAAATGATTGGAATGTTGAAAGAAAAGAACAAAGCATTGGCTAATCAACTAAAAGCAATGAAAAGAGAACATGAACATTTCAGTACACAGATGACTGAAAATCTAGATGCATTAAGGATAGCCGAGGATAAAGCAAGAGATCTACAAAGAGAGAAACAACAACTTGAAGTCTTAGTATCTGATAAGAATGATGAAATCATAAGGCTAACTGGTATTCAACAAAATTTGACAGATCAACTAGGTTATACACATCATGAAGCAAATCTAAAAGATGATGAGAATCAAACATTGAAACTTGAAGTATCAAGGTTGAACAATGAACTTGAAACAGAAAAGAAATCCAAGGAAACACTGAAGAAGAGTTATGAAGCATCAAAGATGTTGGATGAGAAACTGAACACAAGATGACCCTACAAAGAAGGAGGACTCGGTTACAAAGGAAAAGACTCTACTGAGAAGGGAATCTGCACTACCGAGAGAGGAGAATCATCAAAACAAGCTGGAAAAAGGAATAACATCAAAAGGAAGAAGCCTACTTGCTACTACTGTGGAAATCAAGGTCATACTGCCATTATTTGTCAAATCAGAAAAGGTAAGCAACCGAATACCACTAAGACCAATGGTTATTGTTACAATTGTAGTAAATATGGTCACACATCTAATCAATATAGGACAAAGTCTGTTAACAATTATCAGAAGGTAAAATTCAAGGGGTTTTGCAAAAACTGCAATAGATATGGACATAGTACCGAGAAGTGTTGGTTTAAGCAAAAGAACCACTTATGGTCTGCACACCGAGCAAATACTAGAGGATACCGAACTCACACAGATCCTTACCGACAATATTCTGCAGTACCATGGGATTACAATACAAGGATATGGTGTGAATGTTGTGGAAGATATAGACATATAAGTGCCAACTACTTTATAAGGTTTGGAATGAATAACCGAAGATCATGGAGAAATCCTGGTATGACATGTTTTCATTGTCACAAAGCTGGACATTTAGTTGGAGATTGCAGAGATCAACCTAGAGAAGACACTGAGGAAATAAAAGAGAAATTAAAGATGATTTGGAGAAAGAAGAAAATTGTGTCAAATGAAGAAAGCACCTTACCTACCGAGTTATGTGCTCCCACTCCAAATTAATTGATAAAGGTATGAAGGGACTACATTCTCACAAGGTTAAATCTTAAACAGTTCCTATTTAAGTATGTACTGAATTCAAAATCTGCATAGTAAGATGTAGGAGTAAGTTTGAAATTCTATCAAAGTTTTTGGAGCACTTTACAGGAAAACTGTTAAGTCGGTGAATTCAGGAAGCCTGTCAAGTCGGTATATGAAGGAAATCTGGTTACTTAGTTAAAGCACAAAAAGGGAAAGAAAGTTAAGTGAACCGAGTGCATTTAATGTCTTTGACCTAACTTGCACGGAGCTCGATAAGGTATTTTTGAGTACTTAAAAGGTTTTTCGCGGTCATTTTCATTCACCAAGTTTTTGAGAAGTAGAGCAGAGCAAATCAAGGTGATCAAACCATCTTCAAAGCAAAATCCAAGGTATTTACATCGAATCTCATCGCATTGCTAAGCTGGTTTACCAAACTCATTAAGTTGTTATCTGCTGAGTGTGAAGCGTCTGCCGTTTGTTAAGTTCTCAAACCCTAAGGTTCCTGTATCAATTTTTATCTGAACTCAAAATGGCATCTAAGATCCAAGACCCCATTGTTGTCACTAATGTAGAAAAGCCCTCACTAAAATACTCTATGACTCCCAAAATTGCATCTGAACCAGATGACAAGACTGCTTTTTCACTCATCTCAGATCGAGTCTTGTTAGTCGAGGATGTGAGATTCTTCACAAAATGTCGTGTTGAAGAACTCGGTCATGTTGAGATCAAGGATGCATACGATGAATTGTGCACAGATGGTAAATGGATAACAAGTATGAGCATATCAAAATCAAGGGATTGACTGAAGCCCTAACCTATCCCCGTGTGTTCAAACCCTAGTGGGTCAAGTTTGTACTAAGCCGAGTGCATGATGATTTCATGTGGCTACAAGAGCAACCGTTTAAGATCGCTAAAGAAATCATTCATTTGATCACCGGTTACCCTATTTATGATCATGCCCGAGCACAGAAAATGATATCACAGAAGGAATTGATCAATTTGACTGGAGTTGAATCGGATTACAGAGGTCTGAAGTTGAATAATTTTACTGATCCTAAACTCAAATTCGCCATCAGATTAATTGGTTACTGTTTCTTCCAATCGGCAAGGGAAAACAGTGTACCCTGTGCAACAGTGGACTTAGCATACAAAATTGTTAAGAAAGGCATGAAAGTTGACTTGTGTGAAGTAATGCTAAAGAACTTGTTTGAAAATCTGAACACAATCAGGAAGCCGAAGAAGAACAACTCGACAAACACTCTAAAATTTGGATCACTACTTGTGTGTATGTTTTTCTACTTTGAGAAGTTTTTCCAATAGTTGGTAAAGTTGTTTGGGAACTACACCGACCAATCACCCATCAAATCAATGACTTCATCAAGAAGTTAGGTGATAACTTTAATGATATAATGGATGATTACTTCAGCAAGTTCCAAGAGAAAATGCATAACAGGTATCGGATTCCACCACAGCTGGTAGAAAAATACAAAGATGAAATATGTTTTGAGGTAGACACCGATTACTGCTATGTGAATGCTGTGGAACCGAGGACTCAATCTTTGTCACCTATGGGTTACGAGATTGATTTTGATATCACACAACAGCAAATCGATGCCTATCTGTCATTGCCAAGGCATACTACCGAGTTGAGGTATGGAACCTATGAGGAAAGGAAAGAAAAAGTAAAAATGAGCATTGTAGTACCTAAGGCTACAAGAAAAGCTACAAAGATGATTAAGGCATTAACTGAGAAATTTGGAGAAGAGTCTTCCTCCACACCTGTCAAAGGAGTTCTAGCCATCACCGAAGAGGAGACAAAAGCCCAAGAAGTAGCCATAACACTTAGCACTGAATTGCCTAAGGGAAAAGTGTTGAAGAGAAAGAAACAGGACACTTCAATGGTCCTACCGACCCCTCCAACAAAGAGACCTAACACAAGGGCATCTGCTGCATCACCGAGTAAGAAACAAAAGACTGTTGTCATTCCTAAGGTAACTAGAACTTACAAGAAATCTACTCGGAGACTCATTTTGCCAAAAGAGTCGAGTGATACCGAATCTGAAGATGCAAATAAATTTCAGATTGTGAAAAGCAAGAAGGTAGATGTACATAGTGTAGAATTTTTTTGTAATAATCTAAAGGAATATGGTGGATTTGGTGGATTCAGATTTGTTAAATATGAATCCAGATTTGCTGATGAAAAGAGGCAAATTGAAGAAGCTATCATTTGCACACTTCTCAAATTCCGAGTGGTACCATTAGAAGTATGTAATTCTATTCCTAAGGAATTATATGCACATATTGAAACTAGATGGCAATATGCCCTAGACTCGGAGAAACAAATCAGAGAAAGAAGTTTGGTGCATCTCTTTCCTGATATGTCGATTGATGAAATAAAAGAACATCTGACAAATAGCCAAACTCAATTTACAGTAAAACAAAAGGCCTTGAAATTGATGAATGGCCTTTATATAGAGGTAGAGAAGGAAACAAAAGAGCAATGGAAGACCATCTTTCGAAGAAAGAATGCTGGTGAACAATCTATAGTGGAAATAGTCGATGTCACCAACCAAGAGCCTAATGTCACTGAGCAAGAACCTGCAGACATCATTCAAATAGATGAAGATATCATGGATGCAGAGGCACCTGAACAAGAAATGATAGAAGGCAATGCTTATGCAAAACTTGTCTCCAGTGAATCTGTTTTAGAACAAGTTCAGCCTTACCCACCGATTAATCAACCTACTGCAACTGAAGCTCCTCAGGCTATAGGTGAAGGCACCGAAGGTCAAAAGTCTACAGCAGAAGGTACTTCACAAGAACCAACCTCTCAAGCACCTTCTAGCACGGAAAATGTTACAGCTGAGACACCAAGCACTGAGATATCGAAGGACACTACCGAGGCTAAAGAAATCGACAAAAGTGTTGTCTCTACCGAGAAACCTACCGAGGGTCCTCAAGCCTCTCAAGCTATAGTAGTGGTTCACCCGGTGAAAGGTAAGAAAAGAAGTTGAAAAAGCATAGTTTTAAAATTGATTTATCAAAACCGATCGTGTTGCCCAATGTAGACATCTCCAAACTGAAAGGGCAAGCACTCAATGAATTTGGTGAACTGTGCAAAGCAAAGGCCGACCAGGAGAAGCAACTGGCCATACAGAGGAAGAATAAAGTACTTTAGAAGGTAAAGACCTTACTATCAGATATGCTACCTTCAACTACAGTATCAACCGATGCAGCCATCCATATTCAATTGGATGAAATCCTAAATCAGATTGAGACATCTGGAGTAGATGCATCCGAATACTTGAGCAAACTAAAAGACAAGGAGAACTGCTAAAATGATAGAGGAAGTACATAAATCAATTGCTGTTGGCAAGGTAAAACTTGTCAAATTTATTGCTGAGTTGTCCCCTCAACTCAAGCACATTCTTTCATTATTTCAGAAACTTTGCACATTTTCTTTATTTCTTAAGGACATTAGGAATGAAACAAAAGCAATTGAGAAAGAGATCACCGATCTCTCAAATAAGTTGACCCCTGAGTCAAATTCAGTTCAAAACTTTTATACTAAGCTTCAACAACTCATGGCTCAACAATTGGAACTGAGGAATGAAGAACACAAGATCAGGATGGACATAATGACACTTCAAACATTATTCCTTCCTCATCTTTCATCCATTCAAGAACAGCTAAACCGAGCCACTTCTCTCTCTACTACAAAAGAAGGAAGCACTCTAGATGGCCTAATTTCATTATTGGCTGATATTAATGCACATAATTCTTTAATGGACAGTGTCAAGGATGCACTTTCTGTCACCCTCACCGATGCCCAGACAAAGTACAAATCCATTTGTGATCAGTTGCCACCTCCCAATGGTAACTAAATTTTGATGTTTGTCAAAAAGGGGGAGTATATCAGAGTATATCTTCAGGAGTGTATAGTATTCAAAGAATCAAACAACTGGAGTGTAGTATACAGGGGGAGTATACCGAGCAGAGAATGAGTAGAATATGCAGAGTATACCAAGCAGTGAACCAAGCATGAACAAAGGAAAGAACAATGATTACAGAGTTTTGTACAACATATTGATAAGGGGAGTATATTTGATTATACTATTTCAATGACTAATGTATATACTGCATGTTTAGTCAATTTTGTAATGTATACATTTTTTTGAGTAATGACTTTGAAAGTAGTTTTGTCAAACATCTCAACTAATGTCAAAAGGGGAGATTGTTACTACTTATCAAATTGCCATTAGTTTTATATACAAAGTCATTCTATATTTTAGTCGGTTAATATTACCGAATCATGCAGTCGGTACACACAGAAAAGTCGGTATGAACAGTCTAGTCGGTTACAAAAGGATAATAGTCACAAAGCCCAGTATACACCAAGCTATAAAGATAATACACCGAGTTGATATACACCGAGTGAAACGTGTTACTAGATTCATTGAACTTGGACACACATATGAAAACGTGTTACAAGATCGAGGCACACAGAACTGTTATCACATTGGAAATTGCACATATAGATTTTGTATAATTTTGAGGTCATCTAACCAATGAAATATTTTGCATGGTTATTTATTCAAGAAATCATGTTTGTAAGATCGAAGCAATGAATCGGATCACCGACATAAGAAGTCTATTTATACAACATGAATTTAGGGTTAGAAAGAGATGTGAATGTGAGAAATGTGTGTGTATGTGTGTATGAAGCAAGACTTATGTGATACATGAGAAATCACAGAGTATTATGACTGTTACAGAGACACAGAGGTCACCAAGAAGGTTATCAGAGAACAGTCGAGGAACAAAATAAACAGAAGGGTTTACCAAGTTACTTTATGAGTTACTGAGGTATGCTATAGGCAAGGTAATCTTATTTTGAGCACATAGAATCTGCTACAACATTTCAGATGTAAAGTTGTAGATATTTGTAATGATTCTATTGTAATATTTTGAAGTTGTAAGAGAAACCTTTAACAGGGTAAAAGACTCTAACCAAGTCTATAAATTGTAAATCCTTTAACCAGGTGCTACACTTATATAGTGTTGTAAAATCCTTTAGCAAGGTAGATCTAACTGATCTTAATACTCCTAATAGGGTAAGCTATCAGAAATAGCTAAATGTAGCTCTAACCGAGCACTCTTTATTATTGCAGTAGTGAAGTTGTGGGTGCCATCCCCACCGCAGTTTTTCTCTCTAACCAAGAGTTTCTGCGTGACCAAAATATATGTGTTATGGAGTGAATCATGTATGAATGTTATCTGTTGACTATAGTTTTGTTTTATGTTACTGCACTATTCTGTTTAAGCATAACTGTAAGGTTATTACAAAAGAAAAGTTTTGGAGTACTGATTCACCCCTCCCCTCTCAGTACATTAGCTTTCCATATTGGGCCTAACAATATGTACATGGTAGGTGTTTTCTACCTCAAACTACCTTAGGATAATCATGTGAACCCATTAATATGCTCAAAAAAGTAGAAACCTATATAGAATAGAGAGGGGTAACCATGAAGCACCCATGATATCAATTACCATTTTAAGATCATGATAAGAACTCTAAAAATATAAAATATAAGAACTCCTCAAATAACTTCCCAAAAAATTATTCATCATCATAAACTTCTAAAGCCTCTTGGATTATGTTGGCATAGTCATATGTAATATTATCTTCTTATGTAGTACCAAGCATACCAAGACAACATACCTAAATGTATTCATGATTAATTGAATTTGAGGTAAATAAGTTATTAGATGAATATATTTTAGGTAATTTTCAAGGTAGGTGTTGTGTCTTAAATATGAAAGCCTCATTTTACCTCAACAAAACAAGGATTCCTTGCCTTCCCTTTTTTTCTTTTTCTATCCTATTTCTTTTATTTCTTTGTTTCCTTGTGCTTTGCTTTCTTCATTTTCTCCTTATGTTTATTTTGAGTATTTTACCTCTCATTGAACTTTGAGAGTTGGTCATCTTCATGTGACTATAAAGGGATCTTTGAAACCCCAATCTATTATAGTTTAGACTTGTTGGGGCTATGTCACCTTGTTAGAACATTAGGGTTGTTCATCCTTACATAATCATAGATGTCACTAAAAATCCAATGTTGGGTTTATGGTGTCATCTTGAACTAATGTTCATCCTTACATTTATGGTGAATTTACAACCCATTCCCTTCCCTTCCTTTTATGCTTATTTTCCTTTATTTTATTTTATATTGTTTCTTTTACGTGTGCTTCCTCATGCCCTGTAGATTTGTCTACTTTCATATTGTTAATTGATTTTGTGATTGTCATTACTCAAGGGTGTTTTTGTGTATCCATGTGTTTGTAGTTGGGGATAGTGATTTAACCCCCTTTCTTCCCCTTGTCATTCTCCTCATTATTATTAGGTAGGGTCTTTCTCTTTTCTCATTGATGGCCTTTTCTAGGTTGATTAGGATGCTTTTACATTTTTTCTTCATTTATTGTTGTTTTCTTTGTCATTTTCTTTACTTTTTCTTTATTTTATAGTTTTCTCATGGGCCCTAGCCCTTTTTCAATCTTTCCTTCTATCAAAGTCCATGGTTATTTTTTTATTGGTGACATCATGATGACTTCATGCTATCATTAGGATATTAAAGCTATTCTTTTGGACATGATTAACATAATTCTTTCAAATCCCTAATGCTGATATATTTCTTAAATAATCTTTGAAAAAGAATATCTCATAATGGTTTCTATTTGATGTTATAGTGATGTCATTATAATGTCACCTTAAGTTAATGCTTTTACTAAATACCATACTTATTTAATTTCTCATCTTTTTTAGATTTGGAGAACTTCAAGTTTATCCTTACTTTGGTAATCACTAAGATGAATTTTGTAAAATGTAATCCCCAATACAATTCCTTTGTTATATATTTCAAGAGAAAACCTTTAAGAAATTAATCCAATACATGTTAGGTTATATGCCTAATAGCTAATCTATGAGGTATTAACAAGGCCTATCTTTTTGAGATTGTAATATCAAGTGTGTTCATATTTGTGTTTTTGTGAAGAGATACTCACGAGCTCTAATCCCTAACACATTTCTAAGGCACTTTCCTTTCAATATGATTGTTGTGACCATTCTATTATTTGCAAACCTATTAAGGGTTATCTCTAACCTTTAAACCCTAAAATCATTTCAAGGTCCATTATCTGGGGTTCTGAGATTGATCATATTGACACTAGGTAGTCTTCTAGGCCTATTATATGTGTATGCACTTCAAGGAGAATTTTTCTCATGCAAGTGTTTACTTTGTCTATTCAACATTAAAATTTTGGTGTCTCAATACCTAATGCATGACCTTGATCCATGTTGTAACCCCAAACTTTGATACTCTAAAATCTCATCATTAAAAATAACATATTTAAGGCTTATATATTTATTGAGGCTTCATTTTTGTTTCTTTAATTTGTTTACTTATTTATTAATTTTCAAGAGCCAACCAAGTTAAAAACTATGTTTCTTGATTCTACTAATGGCCTCTAGTATGCCTAGCAATATGCATCCAAGTACAACAAATACTAGCTAAAGAGATGAAGTACAAATATATTGGCTACCATTCCCATCCAAGATGTTTTATCCAAGGGATGATATTGGAGACACTAAACTTGAGTATGTGGATGTCTAATAATACTTAGAATGATTTAATATTGAATGAGATAAAAATATTTATATCCTAGTGCAAAGACAAGTTTAGGCTGGTGTAAGCAACATCTTTTCCATTATCTCTTCAATCTCTAGAGTTGGTGTTGTCTTGTGCCTAAGAAGATGATAAGAAGAGAAAAAGGACAAAAATATCTTACAGATTAGACAATTCTTGATATCAACTTAGAGGGGATTAAGATATTTTTTGGGCTTCCCATTTATGCCTAGTATGAGAATCCATATGAAGGTGACAATAAGGTGTGGTGAGGAAGAAACCATACCACATAAAATTCCTTAATGATAACCTATTATTATGTAAATGAGGAAATTAATATTAAAAATAGCCAAGGTCATCACAAAAGTGAATTCCAAGAGGATTATAAATATTTCATCAACCTTCTGAATAGGTTCTTTGTTGTTCCCAATGCCAAGGACTTATACCCTTAAATGTGCTACTTTGTCCTCTATATTTGTGATGTTAAAAGGATAGATTGTTCCACATTAATCAATGATTCATTATACCAATGAATATTAGATGTTTTAGGGTTATCCAACTTCCATATGACCTCCTACTTGGTTTACTTGTTGGCTTTTTAGACCAACTTTCTTGGACTAAACCAAGTAGGAACTATGTAGTTGTAGTAAACTAAAGTGTATGATCATCATCCCTAGTTTAATTAAAGGAGAGCTAGAGGGATTATATCAATTTTTGATGATGCATTTGTATATTCATTCATTATGTGCCTAAAGAATGACTATATAAAGAGGCTATCATTGGAAACAACTAGAGTAGTGGCCAAATTGAGATGTTGGTTTATCTAATTCAACATGTATTCCTATATCAAAGTGGATGGATTTCATAAGGCACAATATACACTCCCTAGGAAGCTTAGTAATAACATCATCTTGTTGTAAATTTGCAAGTAGGTGGTGGAGAACAAAAATTGATCACCAATAAGAAGAAGGCTAGAGCTTCACATTCCCAATTAATTTAAATGTATATATTCTTATTCTAGCATGTATTTAGTAATGGTAACTGATCTAGAACTGGTTCATTTAACAATGCACTTGTATTAGGCCAAAGATGGACCCTATGAGAAAAATTGGTTCTTGATTATACCATTCTTTGTACACATACAACCTATTGAATATTATTATTCTGATATTTTAGATAAGAATGAAGGGAGAATAAGGAATTATTATAGGATGAAACTCCCTCTAATTGTGGGATATGAATTAGATAAAGTCCCTAAGGAAATGCATAAGTATGGGAAGGTGTTGGACTCTTCCTTTATAATTAAAAAAAAAAGAAGTAAAAATATCTTATGGAAAGGATGAATTATTTTCTACCTGAAAACACCTCTATCAAGGCCAAAATCAAGAATTTCCAAAACTAAGGGTTGGATAAGGAATACTTACCCAATGGATGCTCCAAACCCACATCAACAAATTTCTTCTAAGAAAACTCCTCAAGCTCCTAAGTACACAATAGGAATATGAGAATCATCAACTATTGTAACACAAAGGAATACCAAGAGAGAGAAAGACAATATCCCTCTTTCTACAGTATCCCTCAATATCCCTCAAGGAATAAGAGGAATAAGAGGTTTAATAAGAACTGCTACTAAGAAGGGCCAAGACAAAGAATTCAAGAGTATAAAAGTAGCAAGAGATATAGAATAGGTACCACCTACTCTTCTTGTCCCTTGTCCAATATTTGTACCTTCTCATCCTCCACAAATATTAATGCCTTCTCCTTCTCCACATGATGATATTCTTGGACAAACCATTAAGGATAAAGAAACAACAATTAGGGAATTTTAACAACACACACAAGAAGAAATATAAATAATTAATAGATATCTCCAAGGTTGACATAGAAAATAGTACTAGGTTAACTTCTAAGGTTGACATAGAAAATGGTAATACCATTTTAAATGGGCAAATTGTAAAAAGAAAAATCTCACATATACTAATCTGCATAGCATCACTCTCACCTCAACACTTTCTAACATAATCACTCATCCACTACTTAAAATAATTTACTTACCTTAATTAATCGACTTTATCAAAATCAAAGAGACTAAAAAATCTTTATTATTTAAATAAACCATTTTTTCATGTATATTCAAGCATTAAAGCAAATTCAAATAAATGGATTATTGACAAATAATTTAAAAAATATAAATATTTGTGCCCCATAGATCAAGTCATCATTTAACTTAGTTGGCTAATCAATAAATATTGTTAATAATTCAGTCAAATAAGTTAACTCATCAATCAAATGTGATAAACTAACTAATCACCTCCATGAAAGTAGACAATATATGCCACCTCTCCAAATAATGCACATTTTTGTTCTTGTTGCATAATGGATTATAAAAAAACCATGTTATTATTGGAGAGATACAAACCTAAAACAATTGATGTGTTATTTCTTCTTCCTACACGAGTGAGATATGTAATAATTTAATTAGTTTAAAGTAGTGTTGTTAGAATAATTATTTTTTCAATATTACTACTATAATGAAAATTTATGACATCACTTGATAGATTAGAGATGAAATTGTTAAACCACTTTTAAAAACATTATTCTAAGTTATGTTTGAAAATTAAAATGATATAGCTGAATTCAAAAAATGTTAGAACTATGTTACATATGTTTATCAAAGAAGAATTAAAGCTCTAAATGCTATGCAAATTAATCATTACATTTGAACATGAATAAATTTAACTTTAAATGGATGACAAATGTTATAATTTGCACAAATGTATCATATCTTGAGAAATGTGTGATACATATAGATATAAATTATAATTACTCACTATCTTTTATTAAATATTATTTTTCTTATTGATATTTTAAAAATATTTAATGAATTTTTCATTATTTCTCATTTTTATGTCTTTAAAAATAAAACATGTAATTTTTGTTTATTCTATTATTAATTATTTTAATCACAATCTCTCATATTTTCTATTGCAACTTTTAAATAATCATGAATACTCATAAAAAAAAAAAATTGGCTTCAATATCATAAAAGAAAACTGCCTATAATGGTCCCCAACTATTTTAATACAAAATAATGTCAATAATAAATGGTACAAGTAATATAATAAAAAAGTATTTAAAATAAATTGGCTACACTATTAATTGATTTATAGTCAAAATAAATATAGTTACAATGAAAAAGATCTAGTCAACAAAACAATGAATTATGAGCCTAACGACTTATATTAGACTAATAAGACCTCGACCCTTTCAAACAATATGGAAGTTATCACCCCCTCTATAAAAGTAATAAAGGGTTGCTTTTGTGATGTGGAAGGGGTGGGGATAGGCCGGTTTATTGTTCTAGCTGAAGCTTGTAGTTTATGTCTCCGTAGTCCATACCTATTGTTTTTTATCGTGTCCCCTTTCTTTTCCAGATAGAGGGAGCGAGACAAATGATCAAGTTCACAATTTCACAATATATTAATAACTATCATTTACTAAGATAATACTATATAAAATAAATTTAATATTTTGAAATAAATTTTGAAAAGTATACACAAAAATTTAATCAAACTATTTTAAGTATACTAGCTCATCAATTTATTGATTACAAACTTATAACTTAATAGATAGCTCGAAAAAAACTAATAAAATAAAAAAACATAAAAATTTTACCAGACATAACTTAAACATAAAAAATAAAAAATTCAATTCTTTATCATTAATACTAATTATGACACTTTTAAATTTAACCATATAAACATATGCCCATACTTTCAAGGTCGTTATGTTTGTGCTCTGTATGCAACTAGCCCGTCCATTTCAATACTCAAATTGATAAAAAGTACAAATTTCACCTCACATCCCATCACTGCTCCATTTCCATCTTCTACGAGGTCGGCAATCTACTCGAACATTACAGTCAACACATAACGACAAGTGCATTGTTTCTTTAATGATGTCTGAGTTGGCCTAGTGGTGGAGATGTGCTCTTGAAAGAGAGGTCACAAGTTCAAATCCCATAAGGGGGTAGGTATGTAAGCCTCGTTTGTAGTGCAATTAGGTACCGCTTTTTTTGTTTGTCTTCCGTGTTAAGTTTGAACGGATTCCATGACATCTACTTCTCGTCAACCAGACACTGAGATTGTAAATGCTTTTGATGGACTAGCTCCCCCATTTCCATCTATATCTGCATCTTCTTCTGCTACATCATCATCACTATTGCCTAACAATGTTTTTATTAATCATCGTGGGCCCGATATAAACGCGAGCTAGCCACAGATATCTACAATGCCCTCACTAATATGGGTCTTAATGTCTTTCTTGATTCCCCTAATCTTCATTTGGGGGATCGCTTTCCTAAAGTGCTACAAGATGCTATTTCTCGTGCTTCCCTTCACTTAGCAATATTTTCTCCCACATATGCACAATCGCCATCGTGTCTTGTTGAGATTTCGTTTATGCTCAAGAATGGCACACCTATCATTCCTATTTTCTATTAATTGGTTTATGTATTCCAGTATTGATCTTATGTGTTCTGGTAATAAAGTTTTAAATGCTTAAAGT
Organism: Cryptomeria japonica; assembly: GCF_030272615.1. Taxonomy (NCBI): domain Eukaryota; kingdom Viridiplantae; phylum Streptophyta; class Pinopsida; order Cupressales; family Cupressaceae; genus Cryptomeria; species Cryptomeria japonica. Next base: position 318,022,008 of record NC_081407.1, on the reverse strand, counting down.
TTCTGTAATCTAGTGACAACTGATTCACCCCCCCCCCTCTCAGTTGTCCTCCGATTATTTGAACTGTCTAATAATTGGTATCAAAGTGTTGGTCCTCTCTGCAGAAGCTTAACTGCTTGAGGAAGATCCTATGACATCTAATAGTTCAAGTTCATCTAGTTCATCTGCAGCTATCTTCCGGAGAGAAATTCATAGGCTTGATGGAACAAATTACAGAGTATGGAAGATTCAGATGGAGACTCATCTGAGATGTCTTGGTAAGGAAATTTGGGAGATCACTGAGAATGGTGTAACCCCTTTTAATCTGACATCTGGAAATCCTCCTCCGCCAAACTTGGATAAAGAGCTTGAGAATGATTGTAGAGCTAGAGAAGCCCACTTGTGTGCACTTTTTGATTAGCAAATAATGAGATTGACTGACAAACCAACAACAAAAGCTATATGGGACAAGCTGGAGACTCTAAATGAAGGTGACCCTACTGTTAAGATTGCTAAACTTGATGGTTACCGGGTGAGATATGAAAATTTGAAGATGGAAGAAGATGAAAGGATTACTGCATTTATGGAAAGGGTAAATGAAATTGTCATGGGAATTCAATGTTGTGGTGGATCTCTGAGTGAAGATGAAATAGTTTCTAAAGTTCTAAGATTCTTACCACTGGCTTATAAGATGAAGGCTACTGCAATTAATGAATTGAGAACATCATATGACTAGAGATAAAAGGAAGTTTCTATCTTTGCAAGAATTTGATGGCGGTCTGGTTAGATTTGGGGATGACAAAGTATGCATGATCAAAGGAAGATGAACCATATCATTAGATGGTAAGCACAATACTGATAATATTTATTATGTTAAAGAATTAAGGCATAATCTTTTGAGTGTAGGACAGTTGGTAGATAAGGGATTTCAATTACAATTCAAGGATGGAAAATGCAAGATCATTAATAGATCTGGATTGGAGATTGCTACCAATACTCAGACAAATGGTAATATTTTTCATTTGAATTCTGGTGAGAAGGCATGTTTGATTGCACAAACTGATGAGAGTTGGCTTTGGCATAAAAGGCTATGTCATATGAATTTTGATTGCATAGTAAAGATCAGTTCAACTAAGGTAGTTAGAGATATACCTAAGATTGTGAAGCCCTATAATCTGGTATGTAAAGAATGTCAAATGGAAAATAGGCCAGAACCTCTTTTAAGGGTATGCAAGACAAATATAATGATGTTCTTGATCTTATTCATACTAATTTGTGTGGTCCTGCTAGAATCAAAAATTTTCAAGGTGATAGATATTTTATGCTAATCATTGATGATTATTCTAGAATGATGTGGGTTACTTTTCTAAGGGAGAAATCTGAGGCTTTTGAAAAGTTTAAAATCTTTAAAGCTAAGGTTCAAACTAAGACATGATTGAAGATTAAGTGTTTAAGGTCAAATCATGGTGGAGAATACACATATGGTGAGTTTAATAACTTTTGTGAGATGAATGGCATAAGGAGACAATTTTTTGCTTCCCGAACACCTCAGCAAAATGGATTTATGGAAAGAAAGAACATAACTATCTTGGATGTTGCTAGAACCATCATGGTGGAAGCTAATTTGCCTCATATCTACTGGAGAGAAGTAGTGAGCACATCAGTTTATACATTCAACAAAGTTCATATCAAAGGAGAAACTGGTAAGACACCTTATGAGTCATGGTTTGGCAATACACCTATAGTTAAATACTTCAGAATCTTTGGTAGTAAATGTTATATCAAGAGAGATTATTTCATTGGAAAGTTTGATCCTAGATGTGATGAAGGAATATTTCTTGGTTATTCTAATGAAAAAAAAACATATAGATGTTATAACAAAAGATTGCAGAGAATTGTGGAGAGCACTAATGTCAAGGTGGATGAGCTGAATAGAAGTCAAATCAAAACTTATGAGAAAAAAACCAACAGTGGAAATGATCATAACTGAATCGGTAACACCTTTACCAGAACAAAATGCTAAACCAGTTACTCCGACAGTACATCACAAAATTCAATAATAATTGAAGATCAGGGAAGAGAAAAAGAGAATCAGAAGACTCCTAGGTATGTAAGGTTCAATCATTCAGAAGATTAGATCATTGGGGATAAGAAAAAAGGAGTGATGACAAGAAGAAGATTGGAAGCTGATGAGGTATATTTAATCTCTCAAGTTGAACCGGTATCAGTAACTGAAGCATGTAAAGATGAATGTTGGATGAAAGCTATGGAAGAAGAATTAGATTAGATAGAAAAGAATAACACATGGATTTTAGTTCCCCAATAAAAATAAGAATGTTATTGGAACTAAATGGGTTTTTAGGAATAAATTAAATGAAGTTGGACAAGTTGTGAGGAATAAAGCTAGATTGGTTTGTAAAGGATATTCTCAGAAGGAAGGAATTGGTTATGATGAAACCTTTGCACCAGTAGCTAGGATTGAAGCTGTAAGATTATTTCTTGCCTATGTTGCACATAAAAACTACAAGGCTTATCAGATGGATGTTAAGTGTTCTTTTCTGAATGGGGATCTTGATAAGGAAGTTTATATTGAGCAACATGATGTCTTTTCACTTTCAGATGATAAAAACATGGTTTGCAGTTTAAACAAAGCCTTATATGGATTGAAAGAGGCACCTAGAGCTTGGTATGCAAGGTTGGACAAATATCTTTTAAAACTTGGTTTCACTTTAAAGGTAATGCAGATAGTAATCTATATTATAAATTCACTGATGATGATATACTGATTATTGAGGTCTTTGTTGATGACATTATTTTTGGAGGTGAGGGTAAGTTGTGCATGAAATTTCTAACAATATGAAGAATGAATTTGAGATGTCTATGATTGGAGAAATGAAATTTTTCTTAGGTTTGTAGATTACTCAGACTGATAATGGTATTTTCATCTGTCAAACTAAGTATGCTAGGGAGTAGTTGAAGAAATTTGGTCTTGAAAATTCTAAATTAGTTTGTACTCCTATGTTTACAAGTGAGAAATTGACAAAGAAGATGAGTCAGCATTGATAAATCCTACAAGATACAAGTCTATGATTGGAGGTCTTCTATATTTGACTCAAACTAGAACAGATATAATGAATGCAGTTTGCATTGCATCAAGATATCAAAGTGATCCTCGAGAAAATCATGAGAGTGCGGTGAAAAGGATTTTTAGGTACTTACAAGGAATATCTGAATATGGTTTGTGGTATCCTAAAGATGATGATTTTACTTTATGTGTAGGGTTAGTGCAGGATCAAGGGGGGCAAAAAAGTGGCGATGTGAAAAAAATAGCCTTCCTCACTCGCCTAAAAATGCAAAAATCCGTGTTGACTTTTTGCTTGGCTTGGGTGTCAGTACACCTTGGCCTGGTAATTACCTATGCAAATCGGATATCCGATTTTTATTTGTAATTTTAATTTAAAAAATATATTATATGTTACGTATTATATAATACAATATTATATTATATATAATATAATATAATATTATATTATATAATATAATATAATATAATATAATATAATATAATATAATATTATATTATATAATATAATATAATATAATATAATATAATATAATATTATATTATATTATATTATATTATATTATAATATAACATAATATTATATTATATAATAATATAATATAACATAATATTATATTATATAATAATATAATATAACATAATATTATATTATATAATATAATATAATATTATATTATATATTATATTATATAATATAATATAATATTATATTATATATTATATTATATAATATAATATAATATTATATTATATAATATAATATTATATTATATTATATAATATAATATAATATTATATTATATCATATTATATAATATAATATAATATAATATAATATAATATAATATTCTATTATATAATATAATATAATATTATATTATATAATATAATATAATATAATATAATATAATATAATATAATATTATATTATATTATATTATAATATAACATAATATTATATAATATAATAATATAATATAACATAATATTATATTATATAATATAATATAATATAATATTATATATTATATTATATAATATAATATTATATTATATAATATAATATAATATAATATAATATAATATAATATAATATAATATAATATTATATATAATATAATATTATGTTATATATTATATAATATTGTATTATATTATATATAATATAACATAATATTATATATAATATAATATTATGTTATATTATATATAATATAATACAATATTATATAATATATAATATAATATTATATAATATAATATAATATAATATAATATAATATAATATAATATTATATTATAATATATATAATATAATACAATACGTATTATATAATATATTATTATATTATATTATATGTTATTTAAAAATAATTTAAGTGTTGAAATTGGATATCCGATTTTCTTAGACTTTTATATTTAGACAGTGATAGTCTCGTGAGTCATTTTTAACTCACGGGTCGAGCGAATTTGTCAAAATCCGATATCCGGTTTTTTGACAAAAAATTGCTAAAAAATAGATTTAGAGGTAAGAATTTTGTCGTTTTGAATTATTTTCATTCATTTTTTGTATTTTTTGTGAATGTTTATTTGATTTTTCATTGAAAATATGGTTTTTTTTCATGAAAACTAGGTTTTTTAAAAATCAAATACCTAATTGTTTAAATTTGTTAACTAAATTTAATTGTTTACATTCAATTAGGTTAAAAATGGGAGATAACAATGAAAACACTGACCAACCACAACTGCACAAACCAAACCCTCATTTGCCAAACCCCCCCTCAATTCAAGATTTGATTGCACAAAATTTGAATGAATTGAGGGGGATTGTAGAAGTATATCGTAGGATCCCTTGTCTAAACCCATTGTTTGATCCTCTCTCGTTGATCGTAAAAAGTATGGAAACCATGACTGAGGAGCACGATGCCGCCCTTTTGTGGTGAGATTCTATGAAGGAAAAATATGCAGATGGCTTGTCGTATAAGGATATCGAGGATCTTGAGATATCCAAAGCCGAAATCGCCTCATTGTTTGTCAATCCCTGTACTGGTCACCTTGTAGATCCCAAAAAAACAAAACTTTCTATCAAATGGTGCACAAATGATGGGATTGTGAAAAACTTTTGGGATCGTTGGTGGATGGTTTTCGACAAACCACCCAACAACAATCTTGATATCCCCTTCTATTTCATAAAAAAATTGTATGCTGAGTTTGTTTTACAGAAACATGTGAACTACTTTGACATCCAACCTTTCCAGGGTGTAGGTTTAGGTATGCCCCAAAATAGACCTGGGGCAGTCAGAGTAGTCCAGGGCCCATATGTCCCCCCTCCTCCTGTTGATCCCCCACCTGCAGTTCAGCATCCTGATATCATTTGTGAGGCGGCTTCATGGACCATATTGGCTATTCACTCTTTGAGTAGCCTTTTGGTTTCTCAGGCTGCGTCAGTAGCTCAGCCTACTTTTGATGGTAGCAGTGCATCAAGTGGTGCTGACACATCATCCTCAGCTCCACACATATGCATGCCCCATAGTTGTGTCATGTGTGGGCACGTATGCTTGGGTCCAGTTGGACAGCCCATTGATCCTGTTGTGGATAGTGCTGATTACGAGGTGCATGAGATGCATGATGCACCAGAGGTTATTACACAGACTGGAGGATACCCTAGGGAGTCCTCATATGCTAGAGGCGAGGAGGCACCATCATCATACATTGATGATGTACTGGTAAGATTTGTGTTTTCACAGTTCATGTTATATTTTAATTAAATATTTATAAATTAGATAATATTAAGTACTAATTTTTATTTACATGGTCTATTTAACAATTGATGACCGAGGATGAGTTGAGACAGATTGAGGAGGGCACCTTGTCGGCCATTTCATTTGGCCTCGATAGCTTGACGGTACATATATTATTGCACCTAGTCGTTTGTATTTTATTGTACATACATGCTCATCATTTATATTTGTATTAATTAGATTATGTAGTAACTTGCATGTATATCTTATTTTACTCTTGTAGGGCACAAGCAGCACGAGTGCGGTGCAGTGTGATCTAGGATCTGGTAGTGCAATTGGAGACAAGGGAAAGGTAATTGAATGCAAATATGATTGAATGAATAGTTTAAATAACTTATAGTGATTATACATGTCTAGACATAGATTGATAGTTTCATATACTTCTTGTGTATATATACAGAGAATCCTTGGCTTCACATCCTTGATGACTACACCCAGTATACCTGAAGAAGAAGAAGAGATGCCTCAAGTAGATGTGTGTTTATTTTATTTTTTGATTAGTAGATATAATTTGTTATTATTAGTGACAATTATATGCTAACTTGTATCAATGTCATGTTTCTAAACATATGTAGGTTGTTTATGAAAATATTCAAAACATACCTCCTCTACTGAAGACATACATCAAGAGTCCTGCAAAGCTGAAGAGAAAACATGGAGATGAGGTAAACATGAATAGTTCAATTAAATAGTTCATTTTTATGTTAACTTTTCGAATGTGAATTATATAATATAACTAATATTAATCGTGGTTTGTTTTTCTTGTGCAGGATCCTTCAGAGCCGAGCAGTGCGGTGAAGAGGATCGATTTTGATGATCCATCAATAGCTTAGGATGTTATAGATAGTTTTGGGATGCTTACATGTCTAGTTGGCATGTATATTTTGTATATGGACATACATTCACGTATTTAGACATACATTTTGTTTCAGTTGGTGTTTATGCCATATTTGTGTATAGACATACATTTGTAATCATTCGACATTTTTATATATACAGAAGTTGATATTAGATCATATAAATTGTTGCTCATCTGTGTGTGGTGTTATCATGGAAATCTTTAATCTTCATTCCAATAATTAACAATGGTTAATAATGGCTATTTAATGAACAATACAATTCATTTCATTTCATCGTAAGTGTTGTTTTTATAATGAACAATATAATTCATTAAATGAACAATATAATTCATTAAATGAACAATATAATTCATTTAATGAACAATACAATACAATTTATTTAATGAACAATACAATTCATTTAATCAACAATACAATAAAATTCATTCAATGAACAATACAATTCATAAACAATACAATTCATTTAATGAACAATACCCTACACATGCTCCTATTTTGCCCCCCCACTCGATCGAACGCTCGGGGTCATACCCTGCCGGCGTCGTCCCTTGAGTGCCCTAAGTGCTCAAAATTGTCAAACTTTGATGGGCCCTAACTCGGAATCTGTGGCACCAATGAACGATCCGTTTGAACCTACGGGGCCATGAGAGGGGTCCATACAAAATCCTATCTCGGTATTTCAAGTTGCCCTACGGTTTTATTAGGGCAGCAATTTTTCGGTTGGCGAAAAAATCATCAGTCGCACTCAATGGAATGTTGTCACTTGGTTGATTTCTCGTTTAGCTCGTCACGATGACGAACCGCTAGCTCTGACATGTCTAGTTAGGCATAATTACCCTATGCATGCTCCTATTTTGCCCCCCCACTCGATCGAACGCTCAGGGTCATACCCTACCGACGTCGTCCCTTGAGCGCCCTAAGTGCTCAAAATTGTCAAACTTTGATGGGCCCTAACTCAGAATCTGTGGCACCAACGAACAATCCATTTGAACCTATGGGGCCATGAGAGGGGGCCCTACAAAAGCCTATCTCGGTATTTCAAGTTTCCCTACGATTTTATCAAGGCAGCAATTTTTCGGTTGGCGAAAAAATCGTCAGTCTCACTCAATGGAATGTTGTCGCCTAGTCGATTTCTCGTTCAGCTCGTCGCGATGACGAACTGTCAGCTCTGACATGTCCAGTTAGGCATAATTACCCTATGCATGCTCCTATTTTGCCCCCCCACTCGATCGAACGCTTGGGGTCATACCCTACCGGCGTCGTCCCTTGAGCGCCCTAAGTGTTCAAAATTGTCAAACTTTGACGGGCCTTAACTCAGAATTTGTGGCACCTGCGAATGATCCGTTTGAACCTACGGGGCCACGAGAGGGGTCCCTACAAAAGCCTATCTCAGTTTTTCAAGTTTCCCTACGGTTTTATTAGGGTAGCAATTTTTCGGTTGGCAAAAAATCGTTAGTCTCACTCAATGGAATGTTGTCGCGTGGCCAATTTCTCGTTTAGCTCGTCGCGATGATGAACCGTCAGCTCTGACATGTCCAGTTAGGCATAATTACCCTACGCATGCTCCTATTTTTCCCCCCCACTCGATCGAACGCTCGGGGTCATACCCTATCGGCGTCGTCCCTTGAGTGCCCTAAGTTCTCAAAATTGTCAAACTTTGACAAGCCCTAACTCAGAATTTGTGGTACCTGCGAATGATCCGTTTGAACCTACGGGGCCATGAGAGGGGTCCCTACAAAAGCCTATCTCGGTATTTCAAGTTGTCCTATGGTTTTATTAGGGCAGCAATTTTTCGGTTGGCAAAAAAATCGTTAGTCTCACTCAATGTAATGTTGTCGCCTAGTCGATTTCTCATTCAGCTTGTCGCGATGACGAACCGTCGGCTCTAACATGTCCAGTTAGGCATAATTACCCTACGCATGCTCATATTTTGCCCCCCCACTTGATCGAACGCTCGGGGTCATACCCTACCGGCGTCATCCCTTGAGCACCTTAAGTGCTCAAAATTGTCAAACTTTGACAAGCCCTAACTCAGAATTTGTGGTACCTGTGAATGATCCGTTTGAACCTACGGGGCCATGAGAGGGGTCCCTACAAAAGCCTATCTCGGTATTTAAAGTTTCCCTACAGTTTTATTAGGGAAGCAATTTTTCGATTGGCCAAAAAATCGTCAGTCTCACTTAATGGAATGTTGTCGCCTGGTCGATTTCTCGTTCAGCTCGTCACAATGACGAACCGTCATCTCCGACATGTCTAGTTAGGCATAATTACCCTATGCATGCTCCTGTTTTGGCCCCCCACTCGATCGAATGCTCAGGGTCATACCCTACCGGCGTCGTCCCTTGAGTGCCCTAAGTGCTCAAAATTATCAAACTTTGACGGGCCCTAACTTAGAATATGTGGCACCTGCGAATGATTCATTTGAACCTATGAGGCCACGAGAGGGGTCCCTACAAAAGCCTATCTTGGTATTTCAAATTGCCCTATGGTTTTATTAGGGCAGCAATTTTTCGGTTGGCAAAAAAATCGTCAGTCTCACTCAATGGAATGTTGTCGCCTGGTTGATTTCTCATTCAGCTCATCACGATGATGAACCATCGGCTCCGACATGTCCAGTTAGGCATAATTACCTTACGCATGTTCCTATTTTGCCCCCCCACTCGATCGAATGCTCGGGGTCATACCCTACCGACGTCGTCCCTTAAGCACCCTAAGTGCTCAAAATTGTCAAACTTTGACGGGCCCTAACTCAGAATCTGTGGCACCTGTGAATGATCCATTTGAACCTACGGGGCCAGAAGAGGGGTCCCTACAAAAGCCTATCTTGGTATTTCAAGTTGCCCTACGGTTTTATTAGGGCGGCAATTTTTCGGTTGGCGAAAAATCGTCAGTCTCACTCAATGGAATGTTGTCGCCTAGTCGATTTCTCGTTTAGCTCATCGCGATGACGAACCGTGACATCCATGAAGGGATATGAAGGGATATTTTGTAAACAATCATAAACCTTTAATGATAATCAAGTTGAGCCTTGAGATTTATGCAATATGTTTCAAGTCCAAAACTGTACCCTGAGAGCATTTTGATTTTACTTATGTCTTGTGTATTATAATAAAGACCAATTTGCCAATGTGACATCTTCATATGAGAGAAAAACTTCATTTTATCTCAATACAGTTGTACTTGTTTCATTATTAGAAAAAATAAATATACAAAGATCTGTTATTAGTATCCTCTAGATTATGGATTTGAATTGATGTTCTCAATTAGTTATTATCTGTTCAGCTTTTCTTCATAAGGCACAACCATCTGGTGGTTATCATATGAGGACAACCATCTATGACTTTCAAAGTAATTGATATTTATTCATACACCTCACACTCACAAGATTAATAATAAAATGACATTTATGATTCATCAAATGCTGACAAAGTCTAATCAAAGTTCAACTTCAAGATGTATACAACATATCATATTCAACTTCAAGATGCATACAACTTACCATATTCAAGCTCATGCCAACCACCACTTGGATATTGTTATATGTCGATTAAAGTACAATATATGTAATAAAACCATATAGTCTTACAAAAAAGCCATCATAGACCATCTATGTCGATTAAAGTACAATTCATTTGTAACAGGGGCACACTCACAATCTGAAGTTGCAAAGCCCTGTGGGAAGCATCAAATTAGAAATTTACTAATATGACTCATACTACTGTCAAAAGCATCAAAGATGCTACTGCTAGAGAACACCATGCTCCATTGTGGAGAGAATATTAGGTGCATTTGATGTCAGCATCTGAAAATGAAACAATGTTATTCAATTGCCAAAATCTAACTGACTTTATTTTATAAACCATTAATGAATAAAATAGACAAGGTTACCTGAGTGAAAGTTTGATGACCACTTTGACTAGTAGGTGTTGATGTTGAAGGCCCAACATTAACCTATTTACCTGACTATCAATGTCAAATGTTTGATTCAATAGATCATCTGTCATGACAATTTGATCCACTGCAGATGTGTCCTGGCCACATGCATTTGAATCATCTTCATGATAATAAATACAACAAGACCCACAATTTAATCTCATTAATGCACAAAGGAATATGTACCATCACCAAGAGAGGGTCTCGTCAATGACGAATGATCTAGCATGAACCTATATTTTTAAGAATTGTTAGTCTACACATAAAATGCATGGATAAACATAACGGATTTATGATAATCACTTCAACTAAAATGCATGATAATAAATGAAAAGGTGGGATCATATACCATAAAAATACGTCCCTTTGAATTATATCAACATAACCCACTATGTTGATGCAAAAATCGTAATGTGATACTGTTGTATATCATCAAAAAATATCTTCATAAGCATAAAGGTTATGCGATAATTATATCATAAAAAATTATCAAATAGTGTTCTCTAATAACAAAAATTGTAAAGCTCATCAAATGCATGATAATAAGTCGTGTTGCAAAATACGTCCCTTCCAATTATATCGAGTGTACTTGCTATGTGCATGCAAAAACCGTGTTGCCAAAAAAAAACGTTCATCAATAGACCTGCATTTTGAACACATCCTTAATATACACATAACAAACTTGAGCATTAAGGTTTAATGATCATTGTTTGAAATGAAATGCATGATAAAAAAATAAGGCACCATTAAAGACCTACTACTCAAGTGTGCCTGAAGGGTCATCTCTTTGTTTAAGAGTATCTAGTATTGCTTCATGATCAACAGTAGTCACTGTCCATAGCTCTTTGGTCTTCGGTTTTGCTTGATGCTTCAACAACTTGACATTTGTAGCTATAATAAGGTGTGAATACATTATAATGGTTTTGTGTCTCTCATAGTCTTCAAATGCAGGTATGCCATTCTTTCTAATCATGTATGTTTGCAACCAAGTTCCCACAACAACAACTGAACCTGTAGGATATGTGAACCCATCATCATCTGTCACTGGTTGTGTTAGCTTTTGTTTTCCCTGTACACATTGTGCCAACCAATATTCTGATCTCTCTTCATTCCCTTGCAGTGCAACAACTGCAAAAACATGTCTTAGTTGTACAAGATCTGATAGATGATCATACTCAAGTGAACTTTCCATGTCATCGTTTGACAAGGATATTGTTTGAGATAAAGGAGTTAGATAGTGGGGAACCCACGTATCAACCCACTCACTTGAATCGCATTGATCCCAATCACACCGAAGACAACTCTGACAAAAACAAGCCAATGCTCGTGTCCAAATGGTCCATGTACTTGCATCTGAGCTGAGAAATGAATGCATCTTTGAAGAATCTTTAATTGTTTGACAATCCAATCTATCTCCCACTGTTCCCTCCTCAACCAACCAAAAGAATCTACTCACTGCTGAATCAAGAGTACCTCCATGTGACAATGCTGAACTACACCAATCAACAATAGAATGTGCATTAGAGAAATTTGCACCTGAAATCCTCAATTGCTCCTTAACTAGAGCTCTCTTCAAACATGCACCTGCTCAATCATGCTCTCCCTTCCCATGCCCCACCTCAAAAAAACACCAAATATGAGGTATACGCCTCTCCACATGCATTCTACTCAACCAATAAAACATACACACATTATTGAATTGACCCGTACAGTTATCTGACCATATTATATGTCGGTCAATTGCAATATCTTTCTCATGCAAGAACTCAAAAAAATTCTCGAAAGAATGTTGCACATACTCGGAGGAGTGTGATCTATCATCGCTCATATAAAAATGATACTCCTTGATTATCTTCCTATCCTCTTTTGTACTATCAGGAGCATGTCTATATTTAATGTGAACAAAAATAGCAATCTGGACTAAATTGTAGTACTGAGACTGTACCTCATTCTGTGGTTGCAATGTATAGTTCTCTGCAAAATCAACCACCGATACAATAGTGCCAATCGGGAAAGAGTTCTTACACATCCTGAACTGTTGATCCAACCACTGAGACCTATGGGTGTGCCTTGCATACTTGTAGAAAAGATTTTCCTTAAAATCCAAAATAAAATCAGCAATACTCACTTCTCTTGAGACTAATTCGCATCTAGAACCTTCACCTCCACTCTTCATAGTATATTTCACTGTCTCGTATCTTTTTTTCTCAACATAATTATTTCCAAACTCGTGTTCGCTGCCTTCATGAAAACATGAAACAAACTTTGACAACCCACCACATTCTAAGCACTTCTCATTCAAACAATCATTTCTATAGAAATAGCAACCATCATCTCTAGGGCATAAAAATAGATCTTGCAAGTCTCTTGATGATCTCGGAAATAGCATTGCACCACACTCCTGCAACATCTCATTAGTATGCATCGTAGAATGAATATGACATAAAAGTTCATGGTACATTGAAAACTCCACATGGTACTTGCAACAACAGGGATTGTGAATCTTAAGAGGAACACAATAAAATGGTTTCAAAGATTCAAAGGCCCTTTGTGATATTTGCAAAGTTGGATGTAATTCACAAAAGAATTTGTACAACATTGTTTGGCTTGATTCCAAGAAATGTTTGGGATGCGGTGTGCGGTCTCGGTTGTCGATTCTTAATTTCAAAATGTCCTTTACATTGGGTGACACTCTAGAATTAGAGTGCCAAAATTGTTGAATCTCTTCCTTCACATTGTCAGTCAACTTTCTATCAACACGTGGAAGCCTCCCACCAAATGCCCATGTATCTTGTTGAAGTGGATCGTCAAGTCTTTGTCTTCGTGCAAGTGCTCTATCCAAATTTTTATGGTTGTTTATGTTAAAATCAACACAAGTTTGTCTCATTTGACAATCCTTCCTCAATTGATGGCTTACTAAGGAGGTTGTAATCACTCTTCGAGCGGCTCTCTTATCTCTTTCTTTGGTATTCTTTCCAATAGAATTGAGAGCGTCAAATAGATTTTTTGCAATAATAGAATTTCTCTCCGTCTTCTTGTTCATATGAATCTTCAATTTGTTTAGCAATGGTCTCATCTTTATCATCTTTAGCAATTGAACAAAGAGTTGGCATTGCTCGGTCAATGTCTTATTGCTAAAATTTTGGTTGAAAAGTTTTGTAGCCCACAACCAAACGGTTCTTGTTGACCTCTTGCCTTCAAGATTCGCAATAATGTTCTCATCGATTTCAAATAACCATTTTGGGGTTCTTGAAGGTCTTGGATTTGGAATTTTTATTTCATCCATGAGAGGGTCTTCATTTCTAAAGTAATTAGGTGTTACATATGGTTCACTTGGTGAGGCAATTCCACCTTCAATGTTAAAGTTTTCCACATTTTCACCTCCTATGTCAAAATTTTCCACATGTTGAGCATTTTCATTATCACTTTCAACATTTTCAAAATTTTCAATATTTTCACTTTCAAAATCTACATTTTCATTTTCAATAACTTGTGGCACATTTTCAATTTCAATTTCCTCTTCAGTTGAAGTAACATTAGCAATATTTAACATACCTTGTCTTCTCCTCCTATGACATTCTCTATCTCTTTTTCTATACACTTCAACTTGGTCATTTGAAAGTTTTCTTTTGTGTTTAGACTTCCGACGACTACTACTCCCCATTTCCCTCCACACATATGCTCCTTCGTGATTGACAATGTAAGTTTTCACTTTAAGAATCTCCCAAAAGCACTAATTTGTCTATAGCTATCTGCAACCTCGTGATCGTCGACAGAAAACATAGGACCCAGACTGTCGGCCCTTGGAATCAACAGAATGACCCACAAACCCTTTTTTTTTTGGTTTTTAGTACCAAAATCGGATATTCGACAAAATCCAATATCCGATTTTATCGGATATCCGATTTTAGTACAAAAATATGTGGTCCCCCCCAAAAAATTCCTGTTGCCCGCCATTTATGAACTAAATTGCCACATGGCAGAAATCCGATATCGGATATCGGATTTTATTGGTCATATTTTAGAGAGAGAGAGAGAGAGAGGAGGAGAGATATTGGGGACACCATATGACCCTTATGGACACCATATGACCCTTATGGACACCATATGACCCCTAACGACACCATAGGACCCCTTAAGACACCAAATCATGTTGTTAGGGGTCATACTATGTCCTACGACCCCGTAAGACACAATATGACCCCTAACGACATGATTTGGTGTCTTAAGGGGTCCTATGGTGTCGTTAGGGGTCATATGGTGTCCATAGGGGTCATATGGTGTCTTGGGACACCATAGGACCCCTTAAGACACAATATGACCCCTAACGACACAATATGACCCAAAGCGACCCAATATGGGTGTCATTAGGGGTCATATGGTGTCTTAAGGGGTCCTATGGTGTCTTAAGACACCATATGACCCCTATGGACACCATATGACCCCTAACGACACCATAGGACCCCTTAAGACACAAAATCATCTCTCTCTCTCTCTCCCTCTCCTCCCTCTACCTCTCTCCCTCCCTCTCTCTCTCTCTCTCTCTCTCTCTCTCTCTCTCTCTCTCCTCTCTCCCTCTCCTCCTCTCTCTCTCTCTCTCTCTCTCTCTCTCTCTCTCTCTCTCTCTCCCTCTCTCTCCCTCTCCTCCCTCTACCTCTCTCCCTCCCTCCCTCTCTCTCTCTCTCTCTCTCTCTCTCTCTCTCTCTCTCTCTCTCTCTCTCTCTCTCCCTCTCTCCCCCTCTCCCTCTCTCCCTCTCTTCCCCCCCCCTCTCTCTCTCTCTCTCTCCCTCTCCCCCCCCCCCCTCTCTCTCTCTCTCTCTCTCTCTCTCTCTCTCTCTCTCTCTCTCTCTCTCTCTCTCTCTCTTCTCCCTCTCCTTCTCTCCCTCTTTAAAATATGACTAATAAAATACGATATCCGATTTAATCGAATATTGAATTTCTGCCATGTGGCAGTTTACTTCATAAATGGCGACAAAGGGAAATTCATCGGGGACCACAAATTTTTGTACAAAAATCGGATATCAGATAAAATTCGATATTCGATTTTTTGTACTCAAATTTTTCAAATTTCAAATTTCGGCTCGGGAATGCTTTGGTATTAGGCTTGGAAGTTACAAGCCTGGAAAGTCAACTGAAAAAACATGTTTTTCAGTATTCCCTAGTTTTCCAGACTTTACACTGGTGGCTGACGACTTTTTTTGTAGCCAAAATTGATAAAACAAAAAGGGTTTTTTAAGGACGTTCCTAGCTTTCCAACAATATAAGGCTTGTCTTATTTTGACTTTAGTAAATAATTATTATTTATTTTCTAATTGAATTCTGACAATAGTCCTGATTGATATACTGATTGAAAAACACTCATAACTTTCAAACGGTATAACATTTTTTGAAACTGAAACATGCGTCACATCCTATGCTTTGTCTACTATAGGGAAAAATTAAAAAAAAAAAAGTTTCATAAGGTTTTGACCAAGTTAAGGTGGTCGGACGTAGGAGTTTTTGAATTTCTGAAAAGTTGTAGTAAAAAAATCATAAATAATTATTTAATTCATAAAAAATTTAAAAAAAAATATGTGTCACATCTGGACATGAGTCTAATACTTATATTATAAATATTATAAAAAAATATTAAGATTTGATTGTGATTAGGGTGGTCAGACATACGTCTACTTCCTATTTTTTTCCTGAAATTTTAGTACCACTGCATTGAAATTTGAAATTTTCATCAAATAGGATTTTTTTTTTCCAAAAAACAACTAGTAGCTTAGAAACTACATTCAATTTTCTATATATTCTCTTCTTACATATTTTAAAAATAATGTTCACAACTTATTCAAATTTTCATGTCAAGTTGCATAACTCTGATTTTTCTGAAATTTCATTGCCACTTAAGGGCCTGTTTTGGCACACCATGATCCTGCACATACCCTGCATATACAGATGTAGATTGGATAGGTTATGTTGATGACCGGAAGAGCACTTCCGGTGGAGCTTTCTTTCTTGGAAAGAAACTTATTTCATGGATGAGCAAGAAACAGTCATGTACTTCCTTATCTACTGTTGAAGGTGAATATGTTGTTGCTGCTATTAACTATACATAAGCTCTATGGATGAAGCAAATGTTAAAGGACATAAAAGTGCATTGCAATGAACTGGTAGTTATTCACTGTGATAACTCTGCTGCTATAGACATATCAAAGAATCTGGTATTCCACTCTAAGACAAAGCACATATCTATCAAATACAACTTTTTGAAAGAAAAGGTGGAAGAAAATGAAGTTAGATTGGTTTATGTGAACACTAAATAGAAGATTGCAGACATCTTCACTAAACCTTTGCCTAAAGAATAATTTGAGTACCTCAGAGACAGATTAGGGGTTTTTGCCCCTCCGGTAGAAATCTGATTGATGCTATTTGACATCAGTCTAGTATGCATTATCAAAGCTATTATTCATTCTGGATTGATGTGGTGATGCTACTACTCAGGGGGAGTAGTTATTCTTGTGATTCAGTGGTTTATGATTTTGCTTTGATATTTATGTCAGATCTTTGACATTGATGTCAAAGGGAGAGAAATATTCGTGTGCAAAACTTAAGGAGTTATATACATTAGGGGGAGTATGAATCAAAACTTCATTTCTATATTCTTATGTGGGAGATTTGTTTGGCATTCTTAGCACTTGGATGTTTTTCATATCTAGTGTTGTCATCAATGCCAAAGGGGAGATTGTTGGCAATTTGATGGAATTGATTATGATGTTTTGTCATTGATGTCAACACTAGCTGCTTTGGTTGTTTACCGATATTCGGTTGGTCCCGATAGGATGATTGGTTTCTGGTTGGTATGATTATGTTGATCTGGTATACTCTGGTATGCTTTGGCTTATGGAATTGGCTTAGATATGTTATTCATGCTATTCAGATATATGTTCAATCAATTGGTATTGATTCGGTGATTGGATGCTATCTTATATGCTGGTAAGCTTGGTTTATTGATTTGGTGAGGGTTTCACCAGGCAGAGCTTTGTTGAAGATCTTTTGATATTATGCATAAGTGGTGTTGGTGAATCTTCTATAAGGGATTCAAGATGTTGATGGTGATCGTTTTCGAGCCTTGACTGATAGGGATCATTGCTTTAGCGTGTGTGGACCTAAATTGGGTCTGGTGCTATCTAGGTTATGGATTGACTTAATGTAACGTGTTGTTGGAACTTCCCGATGTGTTTCTGGGATGACTTATAGGTTGGATGATATTTGTTTGGCCTCAGGCTGACATGCTTTATAATTATGTAATAGGTTTTATTGTCTTGGTGGCTGACCTAATTGTTTAAGGTCTAGGTTTTGTATATATATGTGTATATGATCTCATTGTAGATTATGGTATGCAAGCAAATAATGTAATAATCATTCATGCAGAGGATTTGGTCGATCATAGGTGATCGAGTTGGGTTTATGCAAGAGGTTTAAGACCTCTGGTATTGAGCTTAACCGGAACTGTACTCAGGCATAGGAGATGCTATTATTGTAGTTCATTCTTCCTTCCAAGTTGTAGTCTAGATTTCTTATGTAGTCAGTGAGACTCCTTTTGTAATGAGCAGTGTGCTCTAGGTTGTTGGCCTTCCTGCAAGTGTAGGCTCCTCAATTTGTAATCACATAATTATTGAATTATTACAGAAGCATTATCTAACTGTGGGTAGGCTTCCCACCATGGTTTTTCCCTTTATCAGGTTTTCCATGTACAAATCTTGGTGTCATGTGGATGGTAACTATTCTCTAATTGTTGCTTATACTTAATTGATATATCTGTTATTCTGATAATTGATTTAAATATATTATGGTATTGATCTTATGTGTTTCGGTAATAAAATTTTAAATGCTTAAAGTTTTGGTAATCTAGTGACAATTGATTCACCCCCCCCGCTCCCCTCTCAGTTGTCCTCTGGTTATTTGAACTGTCTAATAGGTTTTGTATGATAAAAATAAGACTTTTAAAAGCCATGGAAATGCAATGATTTACTATTTGAAAGAAACCAATGCATTATTCATTTGTTTTGTAATTTTGATAATAATGGTTTGAATTGGTTGCCAATTTGTGCTCGAACATTTTTAACAAATATATCTTGATTTTCATAGTCATAGATGTTGTAATCACTTACTACCTCACATAACTAGGAAACATAATAAATTTGCACTCTTTACTTCCCACTCCTCAACCTTCTATGTACATGAAGAATGAAAGAAACAATAAAAAAATCAAACCCTATTCCTCATGCAATAGTCCTTTTATGCCTATGACAACCAAGAGAAAAAATAACATAAAAAAGACTTCCTTTTACAATTAACCACCCAAACTATGCAATGGAAAATAAAAAATAAAAAATATACTTCCATATACTCCATTCCATATGTTTTCATAACCCTAAACACATTTCTTATTTCATTTTATTTTATTTCAAAAAAATCTATGTTATATTATTTCCTTCCATTGAAGTTGTCTCTATACTTTATTGAACGATAATAGTTTAATCTCCAAGATTTATTTATTTATACTTTACTTGTATAGGTTAAGTAGATATATTAATGATACTTCTCTATAGTCTAAAGCTTTTCAATTAAAACCATAAGGAAATATCAGATTATTAAAACTAAGAAAATAAACATAGTGAGTCAATCACTTGATTAATGAACACAATAATTCGGATTCAATAATCATGCTTTCATATCAATATTGTGTCCCTAAGAGTAATCGACGATAATTGATTGATCAAAAATAGTTTAGAGTTCAATATAATAGATGTAATACATATAGTTTTATGATGGGTTAAGGACACTTAAAGTTCACAATATTTGTGCATGTCACTTCTCCAATGTGACAATATCCTCCTACTTAATACCATTTGTCTTTTAAAAGAAAAATTACCATCCCAAAATCCAAACAACACAAAGATAACTTTTTGGTATAAAATAAAAATCAAACATTTAATTAATGCATTATTTTGTTAAATAATCGAATTTACAACAAATTAATATAATATAAAATTATTAACATACAAACAAAACTCACACTTAGAATGATATTCATAAATTAATAATTGAAAACTATAATATCTTAATATTCATCATAGTACTAGTAATTGACTTAATTTAGTAAACATATTTTTGAGGTGTATCATAGGAAGGGAGGAAGATAAACTATGTAAGAGATTGAAGGACTCAATTGAGCACCAATTCCTTGAAAAATATTTAAACCAAAGAGTCTATAAATCAATAATTTCGAAAGAGAATTAACCAACTATATATAGAAGCAATACTACCTAAGATGGGAAGCAACACTACCTAAGATGGGAATCTATTGAGAAAATAACTATACAAGAAAAAAAAATCTTCCTTATCTAATTTTCCAGTGTGCCTCATGATCCAAATCATTATTCCTATTATGATTTCTAATTATGATAATGATGATACTTGGCATAAAATTAAAACACAAACAAAGGCATGAAACAAGGGAGATAGCATTGATATAAATCTCAAAAAATCCTAGTCTTAAATCTAAAAACTAAATAAAAAATAAAAAATAAAAAAAAAAAACCATAAGGGCAATACCTAAGGGGTTGTAGGATTGAATGAATTTATCAAAATGAAAACAAAAATAAATGATCATATTTCAAATTAATATAAGGTAAAAAAATGATGAATCAATTAACCCAAAACTTAATCTAATGAATCATAAATGATTAGTTGCTACTAAAAATATGTACAAAGTTTAAACCAATAAAAACAATAATACTTATCTCTAAGCTTGATAAATATCCCTTGTGACAACCCATTGCCCCTAAATTTACCAATTTATTAGAACCCTAAAAGATGCTAGATGAACGTCCTTATATCATTGAACTTCATGTCTAATGTTCTAGTTTAGTAGAACTAATCTATTGTTCTATGAATTTGAACCATACTCGCCAATGTGAAACCTACACAGAAAAATATTAGTAAATAATTTTCCATTCACCTTGATTTCTAGAACAATATCTAAAAATAGATGCTATCTATAATTAAAACCGGTCCTTGTAAATGGATAAATTGAGTTAAAATAATGAATAGATAAATTAAGAATCAAGATTAATCATTATAAATACATACATATAATTTTAATCAAGTAAATGAAAATTATTTATTCTTTTACAAACCTATTGGAGGCATTTTGTTAAACGTTTGCATGCTTTGTCTATGCTTTCACATTTTATGTAAATTTCTACCAAAGCATTTGTAAGTATAATATCTTACAAAACCCCTTACTTAGGATGATGAGAACTATCTATTAATTTCTTGTGACTATGGACATGAGTGGTTAACTATTTAATAGTGATTGGACATGTAAGATGATTTGGGCATGACATAGATACAATGCATGATAAATTTTATCAATTTGACACAAAAACATTAAAAATTGTTAAGTTCAAAAGTGAGGCAAATGTCTAGATTTGATTGGAGGCAGTGACTACAAAGGGTCTAGGATGAACCCAAGATCTTAGACAATGAGACCAGTGCTTTAACTATTTTGCTATAGAGTCTTGAGATTTAACACTTGATATGACAAGGCAAAGAAGCTTGAACAAACAAAAATGTTGCATGCAATGAAAAACACACAAAAACTGAAACCAAAATAGACATAACAAAAACACCCACTTAATATATGTACATGGTAGGTGATTCCTACCTCAAACTACCTTAGGATAATCATATGAATCCATTAATATGCTAAAAAGGTAGACACCTATATTGAATAGAGAGGTGTACCCACGAACACCCATGATATTAATTGCCATTTTAAGAATATGATGAGAGCTCTAAAATTATAAAATATAAGAGCTCGTCAAATAACTTCCAAAAAAATAATCATCATCGTAAACTTCTTAAGCCTCTTGGATTATGTTGGAAAGTCATGTAATATTATCTTCTTATGTAGTACCGAGCATGCCAAGACCACATACCTAAATGTATTTGTGATTACTTGAATTTGAGGTAAATAAGTTACTAGCTAAATGTATTTTAGGTAAATTGCAAGGTAAGTGTTGTGTCTTAAGCACACGAGCCCCATTTTACCTCAACAAAACAAGGACTCGTTGCCTTCCCTTTTTTTCTTTTCTATCCTATTTATTTATTGTCTTGTGTTTTTCTTTTTTAGTTTTCTCCTTATGTTCATTTTGAGTATTTTGTGACTTTGAGAGTTGGTCATCTTGGCATGACTATAAAGGAAGTTTTGAGACCCTAATCCACTATAGATTGGACTTGTTGGGGCTGATGTCACCTTGTTAGAGAATTAGGGTTGTTCATCCTTACATAATCATAGATGTACCTAATACTCCAATGCTAGGGATATGGTATCATCCAAAACTAATTTTCCGCTCTACATTTATGGTGAATTCACTACCCATGTGACCCTTCCCTTTCCTTTATGCTCATTTTCCTTTTTTATTTTATTTTATTTTATTGGTTTTGTGTGTGCTTTCTCATGCCCTATTGATTAGTCTACTTTAATATTTTTAATTTCCTATTTCTCCAATGCTAGGGATATGGTGTCATCCAAAACTAATTTTTGGATCTATATTTATGATGAATATATTGCCCATGTGACCCTTCCCTTCCTTTTATGTTTATTTTCCTTTTCTATTTCATATTATTGCTTTTATGTGTTCTTCCTCGTGCCCTATTGATTGGTCTACTTTCATATTGTTAATTGGTTGTGTGATTGTCATTACTCAAGTGTGTGTTTGTGTTTCCATGTGTGTGTAGTTCGGGATAGTGAATTAACCCCCTTTCTTTCCCATGTCATTCTCCTCTCATTATATTAGGTAGGGCATTTCTCTTTGATCATTCATGGCCTTTTCTAGGTTGGTTAGGATACTTTTACATTTTGTTTTCATTTATTGTTGTTTGCTTTGTCATTTTCCTTTCTTTTTCTTTATGATATCCTTTCTTATTGGCCTTTCATCATGTTTTTTTTTTCTTGATGATATCATGGTGACTTCATCCTATCAATAGGATATTGAAGTTGTTCTTTTAGATATGACTAACATTGTTCTTTTGAATCCCTAATGATGACATATTTTTTAAATAATCTTTGGAAAAATTTATTTCATGATGGTTTCTAGTTGAGTTCATGCTAACATCACCTTAGGTTAATGCTTTTACTAAATACCATACTTAAATGTAATCCCTGGTAAAATTCCTTTACTATATATTTCAAGATAAAACCTTCAAGAAATTACTCCAATACATGTTAGTCTATATTCCTAATATAGTTGATCCATGATGTATTCGCAAGGCCTATCTTTTTTAGATTGCAATATCAGGTATATACATATTTATGTACTTGTTAAGATGTACTCGCAACCTCTAAAGCTTAACACATTTCTAATGCTCTTACCTTTCAATATTATTGGTTTTGCCATTCTATTATTTGCAAACCTATTAAGGGGTATCTCTAGTCTTCCAACCCTAAAATCATTTCAAGGTCCATTATCTTGGGTTTTGAGATTGATCACATTGACACTAAGTACTCTTTTAGGCCTATTTTATGCACTTAAAGGTGCACTATTCTCACAAGTGTTTACTTTGTCTATTCAACATTAAATTTATGGTATCCCAATACCTAATTCATTATCCATGTTGTAACCCCAAACTTTGACAAAGAATGGTTAGAAAGAAATAGGTAGTATGGACATCCACCAAAGAAAATAGATAAAAACATTTGTTAAAAAAGTAGGGTCATTGCAATTGCCTTGAGAGACATGTATGAAAAAATACAAATCATGGAGGAGGTAAAAAAAATTGGAGATGAAATCTTTCAATAAATTTGCTCTCATTGTAGATTAATTATAAATCATTTTTTTGA